>NW_017671817.1:170065-232427 GCF_001879085.1 Nicotiana attenuata
AGTAGTGACCCGACTCTCGAGACCTCTTGGCCTCCCTCTCTCCTCGCTCCTTGGCGAGCATACCCTCAATCCTCCTAGCAATGCTCACTACCTGCTGATAAGGAATGTCCATCTCCAACTCTCGAGCCATGCTAGACCTGATGGGCGGAATAAGGCCCTCAATGAACCTGCGAACTCTCTCTCGAACTGTAGCAACCAAAGCCGGTGCGTGCCTGGCGCATATTCTGAAACTGTCATAGCATCCTGGCGCAAGTGCTCAAACTCTGCGCGCCATGAATCTCTGAGGCTCTGGGGAACAAACTCTCTCATAAACATGTCCGAGAACTGGGTCCAAGTCAGTGAAGCAGCCTCGACTGGACTGTCTATCTCATAAGTGCGCCACCAATCATAGGCAGCTCCCCGAAGCTGAAAGGCAGTGAAAGAAACCCCGCTGGACTCCACTATACCCATAGTGCGAAGAATGCGATGACACTCCTCTAGAAATCCCAAGGCATCGTCTGATGCTAATCCACTGAACACTGGGGGATCATACTTCTTGAACCTCTCAAGCCTGCGTTGCTCGTCCTTTGAAGCAGCTGACCCATCCTCGGGCTGAACTGGTGCTGCAGGCTGTGGGGGAATAATCTCGGGAACCTACTCAACCTGCACTCGCTGCTCAGGAGTGCGGACGGCGGGAGTCTGCGCTCCTCCCTCGGCCTGGGATGTGGCTGCAGCAATGGGAAGCAACCCCGCCTGAGCCAAAGTGATGTACGTGCTCATGAACTGAGCCAAAGTCTCCTCGAGCGCTAGAGTAGTAGTGGCAGTAGTAGGTGTGCCAGGTGCCTGGGCTCCGGCTGGATCTGCTGGTGGTACCTCGGCGGCAGCTCGCGCAGGGGCTCTGGCTGCACCACGTGCGCGTCCTCGACCTCTCCCCCGGCCCCGGCTTCTGACGGCTGCAGTAGGGGGCGCGGGTGCCTGATCATCTCGAGTGGCACGTGTCCTCACCATTTGTGAGAGAATAGAAGTTAGAAGTTTAGCATTGATGTCAAAATATCGCACGACAAGGAATTCAAATGAAACGGAGATTTTTCCTAAACAGTTACATAGCCCCCCGTAGATAAGTACAGACGTCTCCGTACCGATCAGCGAGACTCTAATAAACCGGCCTGTGTTCTGTGGCTCCTATGAACCTAGAGCTCTGATACCAACTTGTCACGACCCTAGTTCACCAACCGTGAACATGTCATGACAGCACCTGGTCCCCATGACCAGGTAATCCTAACATTTGCAGAAATACAATAATTGCAGAAAAATAAAGAAAATCAAATCAAATATCTAAAGGAAACTATACCGAATGCCGCTTGGCAAGTACAACTCAATATCACAAGTCTAAACAATTCCCAAAACCCGGAAACTCACGGGCAACACAGGCTACAGAAGTGTATAGTATAGGTTCCAAACTCCAGAATTTCTAACAACCGAACGAAGGAAAACTAAGTACTAAAGATAGAATAAGAGGGAGACTCGTCGGTCTGCGGAGGCAGCAGATCTACCTCGAATTCTTTGTAGTCCTCCTGCCTCACTGATAGTGTGCCTGGGTAGAGGTACCTGGATGATCTGCACATGAAAAACATGTGCAGGAAGGGCATGAGTACACCACAGCGGTACTCAGTAAGTGCCAAGCCTAACCTCGGTTGGGTAGTGACGAGGAAGGTCAGGGCCATACTGAGACAAAATATAGTAATAACAATAATTAACAGTATGATAATCTGACAGAAATACTAAATACAGCAGTGTAATAAAACAGGTTAAACAAGGCAATAGCAAATACACAAGAACGGAACAACCACAGAATAAGTACATCTCAACACCAAATGGTAACAATGAGGATCTCCCAGCATACCGTCTTGTAGTCCTTCTCTCAACTGTCCAGTGGATCTCCCGGGATACCGTCCCGTAGTCCATCATATGTGTATATCTGAAGGATCTCCCGGGATACCATCCCGTAGTCCAACTATCAATGTGCAGGGGGATCTATCGGGAATCTAACTCGCAGTCCCAAAGTAAAAGTGCAGGGGGATCTACCGGGAATCGAACCCGTAGTCCCAAAGTAAACAAACAAGGGGGGGAGCTACCGGAATCCCACATCCATAGTCCCAATGTAAATGCGCAATCACAACCAGAAGGTACACGGAAACGAAGTACAAAAGACAAGCAACAGGTAGTACTGGCCTAGCATGCTTCACGTAGTACAGTTAAGCCAACTTAAGCAATTAGGCAAGTTAAATCAACTAAACATGCTTTCCTAATCTAGCACAGGTTATAATTGCAAGTAGAATAAAGCAAATATGAAAGGAACTAAATCTCAATATCTTAAGAAAACCGGATTTCCAACAATTGGCTGAAGTACGCGCCCGTCACCTCGCGTACAAGGCACTCAAATCAACAAACAACGAATCCTAAGGGAAAAGGTCCCCCACACAAGGTTAGACAAGCCACTTACCTCGAACCGGCTCAATATCAACTAGAAACCAGGCTCTTGCAACGAGTATCCGACTCCAAATGGCCCAAATCTATTCAATTCAATTACACATTGTAAATAATATTGCAAACAACTGATTCCGCTAATAAATTTACAGCTAGGGCGCAAAAATAGGTAAAATGACCAAAAACGCCCCTCCAGCCAACGTCTCGGAATCGAATAATTTTCACATTTTCAGAACCCTCGTACTCTCACGAGTCTAACCATATAAAAATCTCCCAAATCGGAGGTCAATTGCCCACTCAAAACTCAATAATTAGGTCTATGAAGTTTCTTACAATTTTCCCCAATTTTGACCTTGAATTCGAATTCTAATGGTGGATTTAACTATATAATGATGAAATATAACAAGAAGGGACCTAAGAAACATTACCCAGCGATCTTCACTTCAATCCCCACTCAGAATCGCCTTAAACCGAGCTCTCAATTGATTTTTGTAACTTATGAACTCAAACCCTCGAAATTTCTATTTCTGCCCAGGGATTTCCGCTTCTGCGGACAAGGGACCGCTTCTGCGGTCCCGCTTATGCGGAAAGTGAGCCGCTTCTGCGACTCTCACTAAAACAACCTCATCCGCTTCTGCGGTCCAGTCAACCGCTTATGCGGTTACGCTTGTGCGGATTATACACCGCTTCTGCGGTTCCAAATAAAAGCCAAATGGCCGCATCTGCGGCTATTTTCTCGCAGATGCGAGTTCGCTTTTGCGGAATTTCCTCCGCATCTGCGACACCTGGAAACTCTGCCCCAAACCGGTTCTACGATGATCCAGCCGCTTATGCGGCTCCGCTTCTGCGGTTCCCAAGCCGCAGAAGCAAAAATATCAGAGGATGAAAAGAACCAGCTGCTGCAACACTTCAAAAATCTCCCCGTTAACCACCCGAAACCATCCGGAGGCCCCCGGGACCTCAACCAAAAGCACCAATACCACCTAATACCTTATTTAAACTTGTACCAATCCTTAAAACAACTAAAACAACGCCGGAAGTCCGATTAAATCAAAGATTCAAGCCTAAGAACTTCAAATTCCAACAAAACACACTTTCGATCAAAAACCTAACCAAACCTCGCCCAAATGACCTGAAATTTTGCACACACATCCCAAATGACATGATGGAGCTACTGCAACTTCCGGAATTCCAATCCGACCCTCGGATCAAAAACTCACTATCGGACCGGAAACTTCAAAAATTCAAACTTCGGCATTTCAAGCCTAAATGAGCTACGAGCCCCCAAAATACATTCTGAACACGCTCCCAACCCCGAAATCACCTAACGGAGCTAACGGAACCATCGGATTTCCATTCCGAGGTCGTGTTCACACCGTTCCAATTACGGACCATTTTTCAACTCTTAAGCTCTCATTTAGGGACTAAGTGTCCCAAAACACTCCGAATCCCAACACCGAACGTCCCGGCAAACCAAAATAGCAGAAATGAACTTAGGGGAAGCAGTTAATGGGGGATCGGGGCGTAAATTCCAAAAACGACCGGCCGGGTCGTTATATTTATTGGATGACATTGAGGTATACAAAGGGATATCATAAACATGGTATTAACTATTGAGATCATGGGGAAAGATCATGGGGAGGTTATGGAGGTGTGGGAGTTACAACTATAATGGTGAGAAATAGTGGGAGTTAGCTACTTAATGGAGAAGAGTAGTGGGAGTAACTTCTTTAGGAGTTATAGACATCCACTACAAAATAATATGTCATAACACTCCCCCTTGGATGTCTATAGATAATGTGCTTCGTTAAAACCTTACTAAGAAAAAACCCTGTGGGAAAAAATCTTAGTGAAGGAAAAAGAGTACACATATCTTGTAATACGCATTATTTGCTGACTCATTAAAAATCTTGCCAGAAAAACCCAGTCGGATAAAATCTTAGCTAAGGGAAAAAGAGTACAACGCGTGTTTGCCTCCCCCTGATGAAAACATCACTTTATTCTTCGGAGACGACAAATTCCAAGCTTGTATAACAACTTCTCTAATATTGAGATCTGCAATGTCTTGTGAAGAAGTTTGTCAAATTATCACTTGAACAAATTTGTTGAAGAACGTTGGTGAATATGCTTTATTTTGTCTTCTTCGATAGTCCTTCTTTCAATTGATATAAGCAAACAATATTATTTTCAGTATTATTGGAATCTTCTCTTCAAAGTCAAGTCACACGTCTATTGTGTGTTAAGCCCCTTGCTTTATCAGTTGCTTATCTTGGCATGACTTGAATAAGTATCAACAATTAACTGCCTTGTAAAATGATAATATGGCAGTATTCTCACATGCAAATAGAATGTTTGAAAAACGAACTTCAGGAAAATGCCTGCATATGCATAACCAACAAAATCTTGGCAATATTTGTTAGAATAAACAAATCTACATCAAGTATTCCTTTTGAAATATAATACTGATTGTATTCCAATATCTCCACATTGGAATAAAACTATATCTTGCTAGCATATTGTTATACTCATGGTTCTAGCCAGCTATATTAGTGCACCAATTGCACTAGCCATGATCGCTCTAACCTACATAAGGATCTGCCAAAGATTTATTTAATAAATTTCTTGGGAACCTAAATATGCTTTAGAACAATTTAAATCATTCAAGGATTTTTATTAAATGCATATCAAATGTATTGTCAGACCAAAATCTGAAATGACTCCATTCCCCACATGAGAACATGTCTCCTAAAACCAGGATATTTATGAAAATTTTGTGCCACAAGTCGTCTTTATGTCTATCGACTTGATTTTTCATTTCACTTTCAGGTGTGGGGACTATTCGTCCAACTTCACATTTTTCAGGTGAAGTCAATTTCTTCATTGCATATATTTCATTTGGCCAATCACTTATCTGTCCAAATTCCATGACAGATTTGAGCTCAAGATCCTCGTCAATATTAATAACATTGAGCGCTACATTATATTAACAACATCGTCGACGATCATTTTACATCGGTTCCATCATCGCACAATAAAGACATAACTTATCAAGATCTCATAATTTTCAGGTACCCGAGCCTCTCCCGTGAGGTCTTATAAAATGTTATGTCATGGTGCTCTTATAAAGCACTTGCCTCCTTATTATGACCATCTTGAACATTTGCTCCCTCCTTCTTCAAGGAGTTTTATCTTTGGAACCTATTTGTCTATTACGCTTCATTCGTGCCATAAACTCTATCCATCATGGACGTTATTCTATTTGGAGCATTAGGAGCTGAAATATGACATTTAGCTTTGGGTCAGCAATGTGCCTAGAAATATTTTGGAAATGAATTATCACTTGAACTTCAAGTTCACATTTTCTTGTACGGGGATCTAGATGTATTCATAATAATTCATTTCACGTATTACTTTTTCAGCTGCCCATTTTCTCCCCATAATATCGGGATCACCAACACATTTTCCAACCTTCTTTGGGAACTCATCTTTGTGTATTGTGGCAGCACAATTAAATCATATAGCACATCCATATTTCTAGATGGGAATATTTGGTTCCTGACCGTGAACCAATTGTGATGGGGAGAATTTATCATAACTTCTTGGCTAGATGCATACAAGTGTTGTTGTATATTAAATAATATACCTCATACCAAATTTCTATTTGTGAATTTTGTTCTCATAACCAATAGTTTAGCTATAATTGGAGGCATACAATTTCTGCTAAACCAACTTGGATTTAAACCAGCATTATCAAGATAAATTACCATAATATATATTTTGGAACTGTGCTCTAATAATTTGAGCAAACAACCTTGCAAAAACCAAAGTGCAAGTTGATAAAAAACGCACATGTGACCATACAATAGATGCATCTATTAAAATCATATAATAGTAAACGGTCCACATGGCAGGTGATTGGGCCCATACATACATATCACCTTTTATTCGTTCTAGATATCAAGGGATTCAATCCCAACCTTAACTGGTATATCATGAGAGAAAAAAAAAACAGCACAAGAGAATTCTTGAAGAATCTTCTATTTCTTTAATATATGCCTATGTGAATTCTCAATCAATTTTCACATCATAATTGAACCGGGATGGCCAACCGGTCGTGCCAACTAATATTTATTTCAGTAAATATTTAATTTACTATGGCATGTGATTCCATCACCATGCTTATACATCTGTAGTACAAATAGAAAAAAAATCGGGTAACCTTTCATATTTACCCGGTATTATTATAGTAATATGAAGATATTCAATCTTCCTTTCATTTATAGTCTAAATATGCCAACCTCTTTGGCTAATATATTTGAAACTCAAAAAGTTCCTTTTTGAGACTTACTACCACCAATGCCATGAATAATTTTATTTATTTGGGTAGTAACAAATTCGCTCTTTCGGAGCTCTCAATATTTTGTACTACAAGATCTTTTATACCACAATCCAAGTGGTGAATTTTTTCTCCACAGAAAAAATTCTCTTATCATTGTCACAATCAAAAACATTATAGACAAGACTTATTTCTTGCTTTACTTTTGCCTTTAATAACTTTTTATAAGGCATGTCAAAAATATTTTCGGCGCACCACATATACACGACAAATGACGTATTCGTGTAACCACATAGTAGTGTTCATGATCTTTCTTTCTCTCAAACCTCCCGTAGAGGTGAGTTGTAGTATTTATTCAACCATGCATACACATATTGTTGTGCATAATTTGTATCACATATATATTTCACATTCACTTCAGGAATGAGTCTGCATTTACAATGCTTATCACAAGTCGCATTCTTTCAACAAAAAAATGGACTATAATCGTCAGAGCGTGCCTCATATTTACAAACCATATTGATACACAATTCCTTCACCTTTGAAGGATTATTTTGAGAACCCTTATTGATCTCCTTTTCACAATTACCATAATGATGACTATTATTATTTTGATCTTTGGCACGCCCACATTCATTGGTCAACCACTTGTCTTCATTTAGACTTATTATGCACCGCTATCACATTCACTTCAAGAATGGAGCAAATCAAGTGGGACAAACTTCATGCTTTTTCATGAAAAATACATTATTTCTCTTTAGTCATCATTATATCATCAATATGGATTAGTAAACAAAAATAGCATAAAGACTCTTACCATTGTATGTGAAAAAAGATAAATAAATAGTTACCTGACAACCAAAAGGGTATGAGTAGGCAAGCCGTGAAAGTTAAGAAACACCTACCACAACCTAACGAAGAATGAGGCGTTCGTGCTGATAACGTGTTACAAAACTTAGCTCAAAGTAATAATATAAAACAAAAAGATAGACAACAATGTAGAGGGAAAGAGAAAAGAGAATCTATTTCTTCCATGTATTCAAGTGTCTACCATATGATGTCCAAACCCTCTATTTTATAGGATGACATTGAGGTATACAAAGGATATCATAAACATGGTATTAACTATTGAGATCATGGGGAAATATCATGGGAAGGTTATGGAGCTGTGGGAGTTACAACTATAATGGTGAGAAATAGTGGGAGTTATCTACTTAATGGAGAAGAGTAGTGGGAGTAACTTCTTTAGGAGTTATAGACATCCACTACAAAATAATATTTCATAACAAAAATGTCTTTTCACTATGCTAGATTATTGTTGGATTTTACAAAAGTTTTTTAATGGACCTTTTAAGTTTAACGGATTTTCCTAGTTTTTTTAATAAAAAAAAGAAAAAGAAAATTCATTCTTCATTATGTATCTAACGAAAGACTCAGCAATCTACGGGAACATAATGGCTAGCTTTAGAAAATGAATGAAGATGTAATATAAAGTATAAACTAGTGCAAAAGTTAAAGGAGAAGGGAATGAGGAATTCAGTTCGTCTGGCTTCTCTTTGCCTTCTAATGAAAGCAGTTCAATTTAACCATTAGGAGAGAAAATTTTTATCCGTTTCTCTCCTTCACCTACATCCCTCCATTAATCATTCAAACAATATTTAAATTGAAAAAAAAAAAAGTTGAAACGCCGTAAAAGTTCCACTAACTTATTCCAGACATATATTATATATAAACAAATGGAAAGTTAGATTTCCAACCAAATGAATTATTCCTTCATTTCTTTTGTTTTAAAGTAATGGTAGTGCCAGCTATCTGCACAAATAACAGATACAAACAGCTAGGGCTAAAAGCTCCTTTTATCCCTCATTTCAACTAAATTCAGCTACAAACAAAATTCCTTTTTGTAAACTAACTAGCATAATGAGAAAGAAGAAATCTTTTTAAAATTTATCATCTTATTCCTAACGAGTAATCAACTAGCTTTGATCATAATTATTCTTCAATAATTACAATACCCCTAGACGCATACAGTGGTCCCAAATATTGGCCAAAGCTGCATCATTTTGCATGAGCTGGTCCATTTTTAAAGGGTCACTTCCTTTTCCTTCTCTTTTTGCATTCTTTATTTTTTGTTTTCCATCATCATCATCATATGCTTGGACCTGGATTACTAGTACTGTCAAATATCTGGCCCCATTGCTTTTTTTTTTTTTTTTTGTCCCTTTTTTCATTTTCATCCCCCACTTGTCTAGGGTTTTGATAAGGGGATGACTAGTGGAACATACAGTTTCTGCTTGAGTTTACGTCATATACACCGTTAGTGTCAAGAGTTTTTTTTTTTACACCATCAGGCCATCCGAAGGATAGCTTAATGTAAGCTTCCTTAAAATGTAAGATTTGTAATCATAAAAATATGACAGATTACCTGTTAAACATGTAAAGATAACCTGATAATGTAAAAAAAGTCATACTAACGGTGTATATAACTTAAACTCTAACTCTTTTTGTGATTAATTTATCTGTTATTGGCTTCTTGTCCGGGCCTCTTCATTATCTGAATGTTCCTCCAAATGTTGGTGTCCAAAAATCTACTGTCGTTTCATGAGTTACGGGAAAGGTGCTAGAAACTGGGACCAAACATAATCCTCGACTTCTAAGATCTTGCTTTGCTCCTTCTGGATTAACATTGGATTTATCACCAGTACTCTGCAGGCAGAATGTAGATAAACTACCTTTATTTGCAATCCACGATTAATAGTCTCGGTTTAAAGTAGCACTATTAGAGAATAAAATGTAGTTTTACCTGCTGATGTTGCTGCATGGAAGCTCCACTTTTCATATATGGGGTGCTTAAGACCTGTTATGTGACATGGTTAAAAGAAATACTTAATATCAATGTGGTATAGTTTGTTATATTGAAAATGGAATTGGAAATGTAACTACGTATTAAAATATGTCCATTCTTTTCCTATTCTAGACCAAATCAGTTGTCCACGTTATATATATATACTTCCTCTTTTCTAATTTGTATGACATACTTTCCTTTCAATCAGTCCCAAATAAATAAGATCTTAGAATGAAAAGTTTTATAGTATTTAAAAATAACATAGTTTTAAAGTTTTGGTGTGACGCTTATTAAGATGATTTATAGCTAGCCAGTGTCTATAACTTGTTTTAGATTGCAAGTTTCAAAAGTTTTTTTTTTTTTTTTATTTGGTCTTTTTTAAATTCTGTGCTTAGTCTATCACGTAAAAATTGAACAGAGGGCGTAGTATTTATATAGCATATATGATATTTCTATTGATCATTAATAAATTGAACGGGCTTGGGGACTTGAAAATATAAAAACACTCCGTAATTATATTTGATTTCCGTTATTTTTTATAATTATTATTAGAAGTTAATTTCCAAAGGATACATATATATATGTACTGAAAAAGTTCAAATCTTTTAGGAAAATTTTGAGATATTGATAATACCAAGTTGAAAGCCTTGTACTATCTTGTACTCCATTTGTTCTATCGTAAGTGAACCTATTACTATTAGGGAAGTTAAACAAACTATTTTCTTACCATATAGCTTTGCAAATATTTTTTAAATATTTTAAATTATTAATTATTTTGACTTATTTAAATATTTTAAATTATTAATTATTTTGACTTATAGCACTTTTGATGTAGTTTCTAAATATATAGTTATATTTCAAGAAAATTGTAAATTCTATGTTCGAATTCACCCCGAAAAGTAATCAAATTCTAACCGGGTATTGACTAAGAGATGCAGTATTTTCTTTTAGCCTCATCTTCATTGAATTCATTAATTTTATTGGCTTCTAGGTTCTTATCAAACTTGTTAAGACACTGATCAAATTAACTTGCACTGAATTAAAGGAAAAGAATAATTAGCGAGAGCAAAAGCAAATTGAAAAAATAAAGGCTAAATTACTCGAAAAACTTACATTGACTTGCTCATGGAGGAATTTTATGTACTCAATCGCTTCGGAGAGCACAGAAGCTGTATCAGTCTGGGGAAAACCAAAATCAAGATTTAGTGAATGATAGTATCTTTTTGGTGAATTCAGAAAGTTAATGGTCTCTCTCAATATACAGGACATATGATATTCTTTATGTAAAGTGAAAGAAATTTTCAGGCGCAGCTTTAATTTGTTACCTTCCCAAAAGGTGAGACTAATTGTTGAAGGGCAGTGATTCTGTCTCCCATCTTCTCTTTCCTCACCTGAAATAATCAAGAACAAAGAAACATATTCTCATATTAGGCTATGATAGATTAAAATTTAACAAATAAATCCAAAGCCCCATTTTGTCGTTAAAAATTCATGCACATATATACCTTAAAAGCTGGCATTTGAGATGGCGCTTCATTCCGTGGTCTCTTATTTGACATTTCACTGCCACTTTTCTTTGCAATTGTTCTTATATTCCTATCTTCAGCTGTATGCTGTAGCACGATGAATGAATCAATATTAGTACTACATGTTTGTATGAATTTTCCAAAAGGAAAAATCAAAATCTAGTTAATTACTACTCCCTCGTTGTATTTTTTATAGCACTCTTCATTTTTTTCAAAAAGAATGATAACAATAGTACTATATTTAAGATCACTTTTACTATATTTAACATGCTCTTACAATGTTTAAGATAACTATACTAGTTATAAGGAGATTTTAACAGGTATATGTCAAAGGTCTTTCTTTTTTTGTTAAATTTAGTTGTTGCCACATGAAATGAAACGAAGGCATACTACTAGGTATTCGATTACCTTTGGTTTCGTATCAACTGTTGGGTTGGGAAGCTGCTGATGTATAGATGGGAGCTGGAAACCTGAGCGAACATCGTCCATGGCAGCTGACGTGGCATTCCAGAAAGGAGTGCCGGAGAAATGCGACTGGCCGTGAGGCGGCGGCATCGGCCACTGCTGTTTCGGAAATTTAGACCAAGAAGAAGAAGCTGATGAAGTAGGCATTACATCAGCTGCTGCAGGATTGACGTCACAATTCGATGGATTATAGGGAGGATAATATAGCGATCTAGTACTTGTAAAGTTGGATTCTTGGTGACTATCAGAAATTAAGAGTCCTTGTAACATATTTGAAGGACTTCCATAAGGTGCGTTATCAAGATTTGAGCTCATATTTGGAGCATTAAATACTGGTTGATGATCTAAAGAAATACCCCGGTCCATTTGCTTATTATTATAGTCATTCCCAGTATATATTTTCTGTGTCCAATGATGATCTTGCTGACATGATCCTTCTTGCTGATAATTTGCATCCGAGCTCAACCCTTCTTCAAGTATGGAACGAAAGCCACTCCCAGCTTTTTCACCGCGGCTGCAAATGAGAATTAATTAATAGGTAAATAATTCAAAACATATCCTAAGTTGAATCTTCAAGTGGAACATCAATTTAATTAATCGCGGTTGGACAAACTACAGACAAAGGTTGAGTGTATTGTCCGTGAAATTTAACTGAACTTAAAATTTTCAACACACAACGTAAGTACAACAACAACAACAACGACGACCTAGTATAGTCCCCCAAATGGAGTCTGCGAAAATAGTGTGTACGCAGACCCGACGGGGTAGAGAGGCTGTTTCAACACACAACATAAGTATATATGTAAAAAAGATATATCAAATTTTGAATGCAAAAGTATAATAAGTTCAGTTCAAAGAATCTTGAAGTCAGCTGCAAATTTGGATCACCATATATAATAGTAGTACTTACAAGAAAGGTTGGTTCCAATCAAGTCCTTGGGATGGTAGACCTAAGCCCATCACTTGCAAATTTAGACCACCAGATTCAGAGGCGTGGAGTTTCTGGGGATCAGCCGGAAAAACCATAGAGCTATTATCAGATCCCGACACAGACACAGGATTCAAGGAAGATCTAGCTTTAATATCCTCAATTTCTGTCGGCCAACAACCAAAGTTGCTTGCCATGCTATTTAGTGCGGTGGATACTGAAGGCATAGTAGTAGTAGTAGATGATAATATTCCACTTTCAAACTTATTATTCCTAGACGATGATGTTGTTGATGATGATGATGACGACTCCCACCAGTTTCCTCTACCTAGCTGAAATTCTTCTGCCATGGCTCCTTTCAAGATCACAAAAGTTGAAAAAAAAAATTGAAAGATTTTCAACTTGAGCTAATAAATTACAAGCACCTTATAAAGTTTTCCCTTTTTCTGTGGTACGTAATGACCAAGCTAGAATATAGAGCTAGATTCTTATATTCTAGAATTCGCTTTGCTTTACTCGATGGCTTTAATTTGTTGTTTGGCTCTTGTTTTTTTGTATAAGAAAAACTGAAAAATGAAATGACTTCGTTTCGCTGCATATATTATAACTATTTATAGTACCCCTAACTCAAAGTGGGAAACTATTTTGAGTTTATGGGATTCAGAAATGACCACAATTCGGTTGACTTTTCGTGACTGATTAGACATGTATTCACGCACCTTTTAGGAAGTCGAATTTTAATTTCCTGCTTAGCCAAATAGAATTAAGTATTTAATTTGCTTTTACCTTTGCTGAATTAAAAAAAGAAAGTAAAACTTATGTTCCTATTTTAGTAGTATTATCTTTTATAGTCAGCAGCACTCGTGCCTTTTCTCCTCTGCTTTAACTTTTGACTTTAAATTATTTTCAATTGGGGGTTATGTATTTGCTTCAAAAGCTAACAATGCCAAACAAGCTTTCCCATGGACTGTCGAGTCAATATACCATTGACAGTAGCAGACAAAAGTTTACACGTCACACCCACAATACTCTTTGGCCGATGTTCATAATTTACAAAAATCATTAACCGCATTTAAAGTAGAACTCTATTATCCTCTCATTAATAAGACACACCACTATTTTTTCTTAAAAAAATACGAGAGCATAAACTTAGACCATGCAAGCATATGGACTATATTATTTCAGCAAAACGAAGGGCATATATTTGAAGTCTCAAGTTTGAGTCATGCGAATAAAGTTGTTTTTGGTAAGAAATGCTTTACTCTGAAAATAGAATTTTTCAGTATGAATATAATTAAAGAATAGATAAATTAATAAATTAGCATAATTATTTTCATTTGTTGTGCCTATACATGAAGGCAAATAAAAGCAAGGAGTCTATCAGATGAATATTACCTTATGACTTTTTCTGCTCGTATAAATAGACACAGCGATAACTACAAAATAAGTAAAATAAAGCTATTATAGTTCTAGAAAAGGATTAATTTTTCCTTTTCCTCCCTCATTTTTAGGGTTAGTGGTGGAAGTCAATGTCAAATATCTATTGCCACCAATTTTAGTTCACAAATGTCATCATCTAAACGTTTTACTAAAATCAGCTCCTGAATCCTGAATGTGTTTGACAATGAGCTTAGCATCAAAGGTAACCTCCAATAGATGAAGCTCTTGTCAGATGGAGTCATGATTTAAATTTTACAGGTATTAAACTCGTACATCTTCACCTTCTAGCTCTGCCCCTGACTCTCGTGTGTCTTTGGCTAATGTTATTCTTGTTAGCTTTTGGCAGCTTGGTAGGGGAATCTTTACATCACCTACTTTTTAGAGTTAATAGTAATATTTTTAGAGTTAATATTTCTCTAATATGCGTCGTATATATTAAATGATTGAGGTTCATCCTTAATTATACGGTCAAAACTCTTTGTATATAACAGTCTCATTTGTTCCGAATATTTTTTGATGTTATAGCGAAATGTTGTTATAGAGAACATATGTTATAACATAACATGAAAATTGATTTCGAAAACACTTGGCTTTTATAGTGAAGTGTTATTATATAGGGATGTTGTTAAAGAGAATGACATTCATCAATCTCATCAAAAAAATAACATCTTAGAGAATCATTTATTTCTTTCCAATAGCAATTATCAATATCATAAAATTGATAGATGAGCTTATTTTTGTTTTCAATAAAAAGCAGAATCCTTAAACGTAAATGTAAATGGAAGAGTGACCAAGAAGATATATGGGCTACTAGATAGATACAATCATGCCTTTTTATTTAGTTCAGAATAAATAATAACGATGCTGACACATCAACTCACCGCATTTTGCTCTATGAGAAGCAATGTCCCAAAGCTTTGAGATGATTAGTACATTAGGACCCAAAAAAAGAATTGACACCCCCCACCCTCCAAACAAAAAGAAAAGAAATACCAGAAGATAAAGCACTGGCCGGTTTGATAATGTGATATTAACTGGTCATGAGTATCGGTCTTTCTCATTTTGTTTACTTAATCTTTTGGTTTCAAACTAAGACAAGAATTTGTTAGTTATAGATCGATGATTGCCACAAAAGTGAGAATGTGGTGTACGAAACATTTGGATAATTACGCAAATTAAATACAGTATCTGATTTGTTATCTATCCCAATCTTATCATCTGCTTTACTTACGGGGCCAAGGCAAAATCATAAAAAGGGAAAAGGAATACTGTATTTCTGGTATGCTGCAGGGGATCCACAATGTAATATCTTGGTCCAATAATATCTGTCAAGACCCTGTATAAGTTGTATACGGTAGAAATCGGGGCTATCCGATTTCACTATTTGATCGAAACAAGAACGTTGCATTGAAAAGCTAAGGCATTGAGTTCGAGATCGATGTCTCTTTCGAGCGAGGTCGGTATCAATCGAAGTTAGGGAAGAAGACTTCGAGTAACATCGGGGATAGCTAGGTAACGGAAAGAGCGAGATATCCATGGTTGGTCGAGGATCGTGGCGTGAATCTCGGAATGGATCAATCCACGTCGGTTGATTATATGTTAATATGGTTTCCTACTATAATTAGAAGTGTACCATATTTAGGACTCCTCTATTATATAAAGGCATATGTTATTCATTTGTAATCATCACTATTGACTGAAACAAAAGCAATATAGCTCTTCTTTTCTGACCCGTATTCTTGTTCATCAATTTATTCAATCTTTACTATTCTCATACTGTTATCACCTCGAGGGTACCTTAAGTCAAGGCTGAAGCTCTGTTTGCATACTGGTTTGGGTTATTTACAGTTCAATTCTACCTTTTATTTTTTCTACTTATCAATTAGTATTGTGTGAAATCACATATCCTTAAAATCACAATATAAGTTTAATTATTATCCAAATTTTAGGTAAACAGTTTGGCGCCCACCGTGGGGCTAAGGATAATAGTGATTGCCTAGTATTAATCCTCATAACACACACTGCTTTTATGCTCGTTCTCGTAAGCGTCTTTGATTTAAGGAATCAACATGTCAAACTCTCAAGTAGCGCCCACTCACACAGACACCGGCCTTGGTCTTCATGGAGAAAACGATAATGTAGCCGCCCCAGGGATCGAAGTGCCTCAGGCAGGCCACGAGGGAGAACCAATTGCAGACCCTGTCGATGTCAGTTCGCATGTTGCCCTAAATGCAAATCTGGGCGTTGATCCTGTAGGTAGCGTACATAGGGAAGTTCGATCAGGTGGTCGAGGTACGCAAGGCGGAGAAGACGGTGGAGTTAGCCTCCAATTGATATTTGAAATGCTACAGGCTCAGCAAGCCGCTATAGTGCAACTACAGAATCAACATCGAGCACCAAGTGGGATCGAACCAGAGCTTGAACCAGAAACTATTCGCAGGGCCGAACCTATACCAGAGAGATCGAACACCAATGAATCGGGGACTGACCCTGCAATTATAGAAATGCTCGAGGAGCTCACTAAACGGATTGAATCAGGAGAAAAGAAAATCGAGGAAAATGATAAAAGGTAGAAACATACAACTCCCGGGTTGACCAAATACCAGGGGCACCACCGATATTAGAAGGACTAGATTCTAAAAAGTTCGTGCAAAGACCCTTCCCCCCTAGTGCGGCTCCGAAGCCAATCCCCAAGAAGTTCCGTATGCTCGAGATTCCCAAGTATAACGGGACGACCGATCCGAATGAACACGTCACCTCGTATACATGCGCCATCAAAGGAAACGACTTGGAAGATGACGAAATTGAATCCGTACTGCTGAAGAAGTTCAGGGAGACTCTATCGAAGGGTGCCTTAATACGGAATCATAACTTACCCCCTAATTCTATTGATTCCTTTGCTATACTTGCAGATTCTTTTGTAAAGGCACACGTCGGAGCCGTTAAAACTGCAACGAGGAAGTCGGACCTTTTCTAGGTAAGATAGAAAGATAACAAGATGCTTAGGAATTCATATCTCAGTTCCAAGCGGAGAGAATGGATTTGCCTCAAGTCACCGATGACTGAGCTATTCAAGCTTTCACTCAAGGTCTCAACACTCGAAGTTCCATAGCTTCACAGCAGTTGAAGCAAAGTTTAATCGAGCATCTGGCTTGATAAGTTAGGATTTTAACGTGTTTTATGCCCCTACTTGCCTATGCTTTGGTTATAAATTGCTACAAAATAGTCCCAAAATGCTCACAAGTTGTACTTGATTTGCAGGTTTGATCGACAAAGCGACGAATGTCAAAGATCGACTCAAAAAGGAGTGAAACCTGCCCAAGTGTCAAACACTAAGTTAGTTAAGGAAAAGAGAACCTAGTGCGGACCGTGCAAAGGTGAACGCGGCCGCACTAGGAGGTTCAGAGGATGGCAGTTTCAAGGGGGCATACTACGCGGCCGCGGTTAGATTCTCGCGGTCCGCGGTCAGGCTCCTCGGCCGCGCTACACTTTTACGCAGTCCGCGGAGCAGAGATTCAGAAAGCCATAATTTTGCCAATTTCAGGCAATGCGGCCCGCGCTCATTTCTGTGCAGCCGCGCCAACTTCCACCGCAGCCGCGCTGCATTTTTACGCGGTCCGCGGTCCTCAACTTCAGAGAAGCGCGGTCCGCGCTGACCCCGCAGGGATATTTTTGTCCAGTTTTTCCAGCCCAGTATAAATAGGACTTTTACCATTTTTAGGTTAAGTTTTATGTTCTGAGCACAGCTGAGCTCGTGAGACCGAATATTGTAGCCATTTTTGGCACTTTTGCTCATTATTATTGTAGTTTCTTCCTAGTAATTAATTAATATGCTTACTCCTTCATCTATTTCTTTAATTTTTGTACCTAGCATGAGTAGCTAAACCCATTAGCTAGAGTTGTGGCTCAACCCTAGTGTGGGTAATTGATGGGTGTTGTCATCTAAGGTTAGATTGATATTGGGTGTTTGTTATTTGGGTTGATTTTATATTTTAATTAAGGATTGGTGGTTGCAAACACTGATTCTAGCTTTGTGGGTTTAACTCTTCTTGAGAAAGAGAGTCCATGACCCCAAAATTGACCCAACAAGGAATTGGGATGGACCCATGAGAAATGGTAGTCCCAATTAACGGGTTAAATCTCGAGAGACTAATCATCCTACTTGAACCCTAGTTGCTTGGTCTAGTACCCAATTGGTCTCGAGAGAGTCAATTGGGCAAAATCACTCTCTCTACCGAGAGGTGTGAGAGTGGGTACAATTGCGCAACGGTTATAGCATAAGCCCCAAATATGTCAATCTATCCTTAGTAACATCTACCCATTAATTAGCCACCTAACAATGCCATGACCCTAGTGCCTTTCTCTATATTAAA
This sequence comes from Nicotiana attenuata, assembly GCF_001879085.1. Classification (NCBI taxonomy): domain Eukaryota; kingdom Viridiplantae; phylum Streptophyta; class Magnoliopsida; order Solanales; family Solanaceae; genus Nicotiana; species Nicotiana attenuata. Next base: position 188,445 of record NW_017671817.1, read on the forward strand.
CACAACTTAGCAATATTCTCGTAGCATAATTTAGTTTTAATCATTAGTTTTATAATAGTAGATATAAAAATCAAAGAAAACCAAAAATGTTTGAAGTGACATTAGGAGTACAAACACAACTCTAGACAGAAAATCCAACTCCACTACTAGCTCCCTGTGAAAATTCGATCCCGAACCGCTATTCGGGTAAAAGCTATTGCGACCCGCTCTTCCTACCTTAGTGTAGCGTCGAGTCGGCAGCGATCAACTTTTTGGCGTCGTTGCCGGGGAGCTTACGGTGTTGACTATCTGTTTGGTTAGTTTTGTGTTTTGCTTCTCTTTCCTTCTTGTTTACTAATTTTGTTTGTGTCGATCATTTAGGTACTATGGCTTTAAATGCTAATGACCCTATTGGCAATGCCATGGCGGGGGAGGAGGTAGAAGATATTGATCATGATGAGGTTCCCGTACCTCAAGTTCCACGTAGAGGATGTCAGGCCAATGATAACAATCCTATTCCAGACCCTCCTCCGCCACCGCCAAGAGCAGTCCCAAGAGTTCTCCCAAATCAAGGGTACGCGAGTGCCATTGTTCCTCCCCGAATCCAGGCGGGGAACTTTCAAATCACGAATGTCATGTTGACCTTGCTCGAGCAACGAGGTTATTTTACGGGCGCCTCCGATCAAAATTCATACAAGCACTTGAAGGGGTTCGTAGATACATGCTGGGGCAGCAAACAAACAAACGTATCAGAGGATGTGTTGAGATTGAGGCTTTTCCCGTTTTCTCTTCGGGGTAAAGCGTTGGATTGGTTAAAAAGGCTCCTAAATCATTCTATCACCACATGGGATGAATTGGCGTACAAATTTATTGCCAAGTTCTTTTCTCCAAGTCATATGGCGTCTCTTCGGGATGAGATTCTAGCTTTCAAACAAATTCCAACGGAACCTTTGCACGAAATATGGGAAAGATATAGAACAATGGTGAAGGAGTGCCCTAATAACGACATGACCGAGGCGATGATACAACAAACTTTTTATCGGGGCATCAATACCACAAATCAGTGCATTGTGAACCAATTGGCCGGAGGGAACTTTATGAAACTTTCTTACCAAGAGGCATGTGATGTACTTGATGAAATGGCCGACACCTCTTCGGCATGGCAAAGCCGAGCGAATGTGCCCCAAGGTGACCCTACGGTCATCCATTTGCACAAGGAATTGAACGATCATGGCCAAGCTATTCCCAAGCATACAACAACTATGAATCAATTGGCGAAGGCGCAATTGCAACAAGTCCAAAATCCGCGCCAAGTCGACGCAATGGAAGGTGTTTCTATGCTAAAAAGGAGGCAAAGAGGGCAACAACAACCTGAAGGTAATGGTGAGCAATTTGACAACAACAATGAAGCTGATGGTTATTTGAATGAGTGCTATGATGATCAAAGCGAGGAATGCCAATATGTCAATAACTACCAAGGGAATAGAGGAAATCAAGGGAATAAACAGTGGCGCCCCCAAGGAAATTGGGGCAATCAACAAGGTGGCAGTAATTGGAATAACAACAACCAACAACAAGGTGGCGGCAATTGGAACAACAACAATTGGGGTAACCAAGGTAACAATTAAGGCAATTGGAACGGGAACAATAATAATTGGAACAACAACAATGGTCAAGTAACAATAGAAATCAAGGCAACCGGGGGCAAGGTTTTCAAAGGGCCCCAATGTATCAACAATCGAACAATCCGCCTCCGTTTCAATCTCAAGGGTCTAGTTCTTCAGGAAGTGATATGGGGAGGATAGAAATGATGTTCGAACAAATGATGAAAAAAAACCAAGACTCCGACGCACAATTGGCTTCTCATAACACATCTATCCGGAACCTTGAAGTGCAACTAGGCCAAATTTCTCAAGCTTTGAATACCCGACCTAAGGGTGCTCTACCTAGTGATATGGTAGTGAACCCGAAGGGAGGGAACAATCATGTGATGGCAGTCACAACAAGAAGTGGGAGAGGCGGTGATGTGCATGCCTTGAATGAAAATCGAGTTGTGAATGATGATGTTGGGTTCCAAGAAGATGTGGGTCCTTTGATTGTTGAAGATGTGGTTGAACCAAATGTGAACAATGAGGTGAGGATAGATATTGATGAGGCCGAGGTGGAAACTCAAGAGGCCGTGAACCCGTCTAGGGAGCACATAATCGACATGCCGGAGCCGGTGGTGCTAAAAGCCAAGGCACCTTCGCCTAGACCACCTCCACCTTATCCTCAGCGGTTAGCAAAGCAAAAGAGTGACAATCAGTTCAAAAAATTCATAAATATGATGAAAAGCTTTACAATCAATGTGCCTTTGGTGGAGGCACTTGAACAAATGCCGGGCTATGCGAAGTTCATGAAGGATTTGGTCACAAAGAAGCGTTCCATGGATTGTGAAACAATTAAGATGACTCACCAAGTCAGTGCGATAGTGCATTCTATGGCCCCGAAACTTGAGGACCCTGGAGCTTTTACTATCCCGTGCACTATCGGTAGTGCAGAGTTTGCTAAGGCCCTTTGTGACTTGGGGGCTAGCATTAATTTGATGCCTTATTCAGTCTTCAAGACTTTGGGAATTGGGCAACCTAGGCCTACCTCAATGAGACTTCAAATGGCGGACCGATCGATGAAGCGGCCTTTGGGTATAATTGATGACGTTCTTATCCGGGTGGACAAATTCATATTGCCGGCCGACTTTGTCATATTGGATTGTGTAGTGGACTTTGAAGTGCCGATTATTCTTGGGAGACCTTTCCTAGCTACGTGGAAGGCCTGGTTGATGTTGAAGCGGGTGAGTTGACATTCCGAGTGGGAGATGAAAAGGTGGTATTCCATGTTCGCAAATCAATGAGACAACCCAATAGCACGGAGGTATGTTCCCTTGTGGACATTGTCACATCTGTGATAGTGGATGACACAAGTTCCATGATAAATGTTGAAGATCCTCTTGAGGCCGTGCTTCTTAACATGGATGTTAATGATGATGCTAGTAGAGTGGAGTGTGTGAATGCATTGCATGGTATGGGTTCATATTCATATGAGCCTAGGAAGTTATCTTTGGATCTTGAAAACCGCAAAACTCCACCAACTAAGCCATCCATTGAGGAGCCACCGGTGTTGGAGTTGAAGCCACTTCCTCCACACCTCAGGTATGAATTGTTAGGCTCTAATTCAACTCTTGCAGTTATTCTTTCTTCTTGCCTTACTAACTTGCAGGTTGAGGCCACTTTGGAGGTGCTTCAAAGGCGAAAAAGGGCAATACGATGGACTCTGGCAGACATTAGGGGAATAAGCCCCGCATTTTGCATGCATAAAATCATCTTGGAGGAGGATGCAAGGCCTTCCCTTGAACATCAAAGAAGACTAAATGAGGCGATGCAAGAAGTGGTAAAGAAAGAGGTTATCAAGTGGCTTGACGCCAGTGTGGTTTATCCAATCTCCGATAGCTCGTGGACTTCTCCGGTCCAATATGTGCCAAAGAAAGGAGGGTTGACGGTGGTGACCAACGACAACATCGGGTCCCAATAAGTTAGTCTCACCAGCTTCAAACCATCCGATAGGAGAACGACATCTTCTACCATACAATGCTTCGTACGATGCCATTTAAATACTGGACTGGAAGCTATTGTTGTAAGCAAATTCAACTAAAGGTAGATAAGCATCCCAACTACCTCCAAACTCTAGAATGCAAGCTCTTAACATATCCTCCAAGATCTGTATAGTACGTTCAGACTGCCCGTCTGTCTGTGGATGAGATGCAGTACTAAGATCTACTCGTGTACCCAATGCTTCTTGAAAAGATTTCCAAAAGCGTGAGGTAAATTGTGATCCTCTATCAGAGATGATGGATATTGGAACTCCGTGAAGTCGGACAATTTCGTTCATAAATATCTGTGTATACCTGACTCCACCATATGTAGTCTTTACCGGCAAAAAGTGTGATGATTCCGTCAGTCGATCTACAATCACCCATACTGAGTCATAACCTCTAAGGGTTCGTGGTAGCCTGGTGACAAAATCCATAGTAATTCTTTCCCATTTCCACTCTGGAATCTCAATTTGTTGTAGTAGTCCTGCGGGTCGCTGATGCTCAGCCTTGACCTGCTGACAAGTCAAACAACTAGAAACAAAGTTAGCAACATCTTTCTTCATACCTTCCCACCAATAAAATTGTTTCAGGTCATGGTACATTTTTGTGGATCCAGGATGTATAGTGTATTTAGTGTTGTGAGCTTTTTTAAGAATAGCATGTCTTAACCCATCTATGTCAGCTACACATAGCCTGTCACCCATTCGAAGAACACCATCACTTTCAACAATCATATCCTTGATTTTACCAGCTAAGGCCTCATCTCTGTATTTGCATAATCGTTCATCCTCATATTGGGTGGCCTTAATGCGCTCAACTAATGAAGACTTAGCCTGAGCACAAGCCAAAAATGCCTCTAAATTTCCAACACTAAATCTGATACCTGTATATTCTAGTCTCTGAATATCTCTGGCCAATAGTCTCTTTGCAGGGGATATATATGCCAAACTCCCCATAGATTTTCTACTCAATGCATCAGCCACCACATTGGCTTTTCCAGGATGATATAAAATAGAACAATCATAGTCTTTGAGTAGTTCCATCCAACGACGCTGCCGAAGATTTAGATCTCTCTGCTGAAAGATATACTTCAGACTTTTATGGTCAGTATAAATCTCACAAGTTTCGCCGTACAGATAATGTCTCCAAATTTTTAGAGCAAATACCACTGCAACCATCTCCAAATCATGTGTAGGATAGTTTTGCTACTGCTTTTTCAATTTTCTCGAAGCATAAGCTATAACACGACCATTTTGCATGAGAACACATCCTAATCCCACTCTCGAGGCATCATAGAATACTGTAAATCCTCCAGAACCTGATGGTAAGGCTAATATTGGTGCAGTTGTCAAACATGTTTTGAGTTTTTGAAAGCTCTGCTCACATTCCTCCATCCACTGAAACTTAGCATTTTTCTGTGTTAGCTTGGCCAGTGGTGCTGCTATTCTGGAGAAATCCTGCACAAAACGCCTGTAATAGCCTGCTAAGCCTAAAAAGCTGCGAATCTCTGTAGGAGAAGTAGGCCTGGGCCACTTCTGCACAGCTTCTGTCTTCTTGGGATCTACAATAATTCCATCTTTGGAAACAACATGCCCCAGAAATGATACCGAGTCTAGCCAAAATTTGCACTTCGAGAACTTAGCGTAAAGCCGATGTTCTCGCAAAGTCTGCAACACAGTCCTGAGATGATCCTCGTGTTCTCCTTGGATACGAGAATATATCAGGATATCATCAATAAATACTATTACAAATCTATCCAGAAACGGCTTGAACACCCTATTTATTAAATCCATGAATACCGCTGGAGCATTAGTCAGTCCGAAAGGCATCACGAGAAACTCATAGTGCCCGTATCGGGTTCTGAAAGCAATCTTAGAAATATCTTCATCTTTAATTCTAAGTTGATGATAACCAGAATGAAGGTCAATCTTTGAAAAGTGGGCAGCTCCTTGTAACTGATCAAATATGTCATCTGTACGGGGCAAAGGATATTTATTGTGTATTGTTATCTTGTTCAACTGCCTGTAGTCAATGCACATTCTCAGGGATCCGTCTTTCTTCCTTACGAACAGTACTGGTGCACCCCATGGTGATACACTAGGTCTAATAAAACCCTTATCTAACAAATTTTGTAACTGTTGCTTTAGCTCCCTCAACTCTGCTGGCGCCATTCGATATGGGGGTATCGATATGGTTTGTGTGTCAGGTAGCAAATCAATACCAAAGTCTATTTCTCGTACCGGAGGCAATCCTGGTAAATCCTCAGGAAATACATCAGAAAATTCTCTCACTACCGGTACATTTTCTATACTAACTGTTTCCTTTCTTGTGTCATTTACAATAGCTAAGAGACCTAAGCAACCTTTCTTCAGAAGTCGTTGAGCTTTCATAAAAGATACGATTTTGCAAATCTNTCCGTACTTGTTTAAAATTTGCACGGATGGTATGATTAGAAGATGTGTCCCGGAAGGTGAACAATTAAGCATATTGGAGGCTTGTCACTCCTCCCCCTATGGTGGCCATCATGGAGGGGTGAGGACGGCTTCAAAGGTCTTGAGTTGCGGTTTCTATTGGCCGACTTTGTTTAAAGATGCTAGTGACTTGGTAAAGAGATGTAATGCATGCTAAAGAGCCGGCGAAATTTCAAAAAGGGATGAGATGCCTCTTAATACGATTCTCGAGGTGGATATTTTTTATGTTTGGGGCATCGATTTCATGGGTCCTTTCGTGAGCTCTTGTGGGAACACTTATATTCTCGTGGCGGTGGACTATGTCTCAAAGTGGGTTGAAGCCATGGCTTTACCTAACAATGAAGCCCGGAGTGTTGTGGCATTCTTGAAAAAGAGTATCTTCACAAGGTTTGGCACCCCTCGTGCTATCATTAGTGATGGGGGGTCTCACTTTTGCAACAAGGCTTTTGATTCATTGCTTGCCAAGTATGGAGTAAATCACAAAGTGACCACCCCCTATCTTCCTCAAGCTATTGGTCAAGTGCTAATAGGACCGATTGGTCGAAAAAGTTGGATGACGCTTTATGGGCATACCGGACGGCTTACAAAACCCCAATTGGTATGTCCCCGTACCGGTTGGTGTTTGGGAAAGCTTGCCATCTTCCAGTAGAATTGGAGCACAAAGCTATGTGGGCCTCGAGAAAGTTGAACTTGGAATGGGATGTTGCGGCGAATCTCCGTGTTGAGCAACTTAATGAGCCTGATGAGTTTAGATTTCATGCCTACTCCAGCTCGTCCTTGTATAAGGACAAGATGAAGTATCTTCATGACAAATATGCTCGGGGAAAGGAATTCAAGGTTGGTGATATGGTTCTTCTTTTCAACTCCCGGTTGAGGTTATTTTCGGGAAAGCTCAAGTCAAAGTGGAGTGGGCCATTTGAAGTTGTATGTGTGACTCCGTTTGGTGCTCTTGATCTCGAGAACAAGAATTGTGAAGTTTTCCGGGTGAATGGGCATCGTTTCAAGCATTATTTGGGGAAGTTTGATGACAGCCATGTGGTGGCACTCATTCATTTGAAGTGATGTGATGGTAACATGCGTCGTGCCGCGACGTTAAATCATGCGCTTCTTGGGAAGCAACCCATGTCATTTTCTCTCTCTTTGATTTTCTTTGTAGCTTAGGATTTTTGAGCTAATTGTTTGTGAGATGTTGCAGGGATTGTGCTGAAGCAGTGCAAAACAAAGGAAATTTTTTTATAGTCTCTGAAGTTTGTCAGTGCGGCCGCGGTGCATTTTTGCGCGGTCCACACTGGCAAGATAAAAATGCAGTGCTCTCTGAAGTTTTCCACGGCGGCCGTGGTCAAGTTTGTGCGGTCCGCGGTGGACCTTCACGTCCGCGGTACACTTTAACGCGGTCGCGCAAGGTTGCCTTCTGAAACTTCCTATGTTGAAACCCAGCACGGTCCGCGGTCACTTTTGTGAGGCCGCGCTGGTAGGTGAGTGTGGGGCCCACAGTTTTTCTATAAATAGGGCCCAAGGGTTTCATTTTACCCTTTTCGCACTTTGAAAACCCAGAGCTACATTGTACTGTTCATCCCTCTTCTGAGACCATTTTTCTGACTTGCTTGGACTAGTTGCATTCAATCTTCACAAACTTGGTAACATTTCATGCATTTGTGATTAATTAATTTCTTATTTTCATTTTTTATGGCTTGCTCAGTAGTTTAGCTTCTTCTTTTTATTTAACTGTTAGTTTAGGTTAGTTTAAAACCAGGGTAATGCACTAAATATGCTTAATCAATGGGTGAACTGAGTAGGGACAAAGTAGGTGTAAAAACTTGAACAAGAATGGCATAAATGCACCCCTAACTTAGTACCCGTAAACCCTAGCTCAGTGCGGTCCGCGGTCACTTTTGCGCGACCGCGCTGCCCTGACGCGGTCCGCATTGCAATTTTGTGCGGACCACGGTGCTTTTGTGATTGAAAGATACAAGTCTCCAGCGCGGCCGCATTACTGTTTGTGTGGTCCGCGCTGGCCCACCGCGTCCGCATTGCATTTTTGTGCGGACCGCGGTGGGAGATTCAGGGAGTGGTAATTTGGGCCTTTGCCCAGCGCGGACCGCGGTCACTTTTGTGCGGTCCGCGGTGCCTCCAACGCAGCCGCACTCCTGTTTTGTGCGGTCCGCGGTGCTATGTTCTGCAACTGTGTACTGAAATTATCTCTGTAATCTATTTCATTCACCTGTTTCACTGCATGTGCTTAAACTAACAATGTTATATGTTGTTCTTTGCAGATAATGGTTAAACAAAGGGGCGCCAAACAATCACAACAACCCGGGAGAGGTGGTTCCTCCCGAGGGGGTAAAGGAAAGAGAATTGCAAAACTCACTACCCAGGCTCGGGAGAACATCAAAAAGACCCGGAAATTGATAAGAGTTGTTGATAAGGCTGCTTCTCATTCGTCGGGGAGTGAGTATGTGCCCTCCAAAGACATCTCCTCCGATTCAGTCCCAACTCATATAACCGACCCCCTCCACCTAGTTGATACCCCTCCACCATTACCCACCTCCAAAAGACTAGTGAATGTAGTCTCGGATTCTTCTGACGAGTCCGCAGCCGGTAGTGGGCAATGCTCACCCTCCCCCACAGCTTCATTATCTGGGGAGAGTGCAGGCAGAGATGAGGGAGGTGAGCCTAAGATTGGGGGTATTGAACGAACTAGGAAACCTAAAGTCTGGGAGGATCGATTTGTCAGTCAAGTGGCATTTCACAAATTTAGGGAGTGGTGGCCGGTGAGGAAGTTGATACCGGAGAGGAGTCTTATTGACACTGACCTTTTACTCCACAACCCGAACGTGCAGAGAGAGTTCAGAACTAGATGGGGCTGGTATTTCTTCATGGAGAAGTGCATCGATGCTAATGAGCACATGGTCAGGGAGTTCTACTCTAATGTGGCTCATATAGTCAAGGATACCAAGGTAACCAAAGTTCGAGACAAAACAGTGCTGTTTGATGGAAAGTCTTTAAATGAGTATTTGGGGTTCCGTGATGAAGATGAGTCCCTTTATTTGGCTAAGTTAGAAATGGGTGAGGAAGTCCGTCCTTGGTTGGCCCAGTACTTGGCAATCCCAGGTACTGTGCCAGAGTGGTTGCAAGCAGGGAAGAAAATATTCAGGAAGACATTCAACTTTAAGGCTCGAGGGTGGTTGACATTTGTATGCAGTCGGCTTGACCCTTCTACTCATGATCAGACCATTCCACTTACCCGAGCAGTTTTGGTTGCATCTATTATGGCCGGGTACCCTATCAACGTGGACAATGCGATGTCCCGTGTGATTTATGCGGTGGGGCAAGAGCATGACAGGAATTATCCTTTTCCCAACACCCTATCAATGTATTTCCGGGACATGGAGGTGGAGAAGAAACGATATGATGTCAAGACCAAGCCTGTGGCTCCTTACTCTTGGTACAGTATGCAGGGTCCGGACAACCCTAAATCCAAGAACTACCAGCCACCTGCCTCTGCCCCAACTGGCCAGTCTGAGGAGCCAGTTGCGGTAGAGCCTTCTACCGAGCCTTCCACCACCATGCCTGCTGCCACTACAGTTGAGGACTTGCCTCCAGGACCTTCTTCTACTGCTGGTCCCAGTACTTCAGCTGGCCCGGTAGTGCCATCTTCTAGGACTCATCCCTTCACTGCCCATCAGTTGAGCCAGATATTGGCTAGCTTGAACAACTGGATGTCAGCTGCAACATCCAAGTTGTCCACTTTGTCTTCCACTATTCAGACCCAGTCAGCACCTCAGCCAGCTCAGATTCCTCAGTCTATTGAGGACACTTTGAAGAAGCTCCTGGAGAACCAGGAAAAGATTATGAAGACACAGGCTACTTTGACTGCAGCTGTGGAGTCACATGGCAAGGCTCTGAAGGAGCTTGCCAAGGAGCACAGGAAGATGAGGAGGTCAAGGGCGTCCAAAGAGTCTGTGAAAGAGCTGCGGAAAGATGTGGACAAGCTATTGGCAGACCAGATGCCTTTAGACTTGTTATTTGGGGATCCAGCCCCTCCAGCAGCAGCACCAGTGCCACAGCCACAGCAGGAGCAGGTACCCAGGCAGCCTAGGAACAAGAGGAAGCTCCCCAGCACAGCGGATGCAGTTATTGAGGTGGCAGTCCCACAGGAGGCCTCCTCCACTTTGCCTCAGGATGCACCTGTCATCCAGCCGGTCCAGGAACAGGTCCCAGTCCCAGTAGTTGAGCAGCAGGAGGCCGGGAGCCAGTCTGAGGCTCCCGCACATACGGAGGACTTGGGGACCACAGATGATCCCATGCAGACGGACCAGGCTTAGGGAGCCCCTATATCCTTTCTTCTGATTTTTTTGATGCTTAGTTTGATAGTTGGCATTGGGGACAATGCCAGCTTTTATTCGTGGGGGTGCGCCCTACTTTTTTGTTGATTATCTGGATGACTGTATATATTTGACTCAGTTTTTGTTCCTTTTGGTTGATTTTCTATTTGGTATGTATATAACTTTACATTCAGTACTTTTTATCTTCTATTTTGGTCTGTATATAAAGTTAAGTTACATTTTGTATATATTCATCCCCCGTTTGTATATTCTAATTCCCTATTGTAAATATTCATTCTATTTTCTATTTTCGCAAAAAAATTTCGTTTTTAGCTTTATAGTTAGGCTCGTAGCCTCTTGTTTTGTTTTTGACGCTTCCAATAAGCCCTTGGTTTTCTTAAGGCCACGGTTCTTTCCAAGGGTGGAATATTGTGTGAACCGGGTGGCTCTTCCCGATGATGGATGGAGTGACAACCTTCTTAAGGGTTTGAGTCCGTTTCTTTGATTTTTCTTTTGTTTTTGATAGTTGTAGTTAAGGGTACCTCAAGCAAAGCTTCACTTGGGCCTAGCACATTTGCCTTTGATCCCATGGTCAAAGACATAATGTTGTGTTTAGGACGGTGAAAGTCGTGGCTTTGAGACTCTTGCGTTGACCAAACAATCATCATGTGGTCTTTTCGGACCATTGTGTGCTTGAATCGTAACTAAGGTCATTGTGGGCCCTCGACTCGATGTCTTTAGCAATCCCCTAGCGTGTGTGGTGAGGAATTGAATTGTGAGTCCAAGTCCCGAGCCAATGGTCTAGAACTTGCCCTGAATGTTTGTTGAGGCGAAATCCTAGGTGAAATTTGACTTGAGAAGTGATTATAGGCTCTCCTTGATCCGAATGTTAAGTTCAACAATTCCATAGCCTACCAAAAAGATGATCCCTAGTTAACCCTTTTGAGCCTTAAACCTTTTTCTTTCAAGAACCAATGCTACAAGCCTATACCCGTTCTAAATGATTACCCTCTCTTGGCACCCAAATCTTCCCTTGAGTAATGGCAAATGTCTAAGTTTGGGGGGAGAGACAAGAAAGGAAACAAAGTGGTAGAAAGGTACAAAAGCAAAAGAAAAAGGAAGGCAATGAAAAAGCAAGAAAAGAAAAAGACAAAAAGAAAGTCCAATGTGAACAAGAATAAAAAGGGATTCAAGGAAAACAAAAGTGAAAAAGGTGTGGAAAAAGTAGAAAAAGGAGAAATGTTTTGAATTGCATAAGAAAGAGCGACAATGTGTCTCTCTAACCCCTTGTAAAGAAGTGAAATACTCAAAAGAGTCAAGAGAGTTGTGCCAAAATGAATCAAAAGAAGTGCTTAAGGGAAGATTGAACCCACTTGAATAAAAACATGTCCTACCCTTACCCAAAAGCCTTCATAATGGCTCCACAAAAGCCCTATAGGATCTTGAGTTGAAGGAAACCTACATTAGTGGATACGTACATAAGGGGCAAGCATATGGTACCTAGAGCCGGACTTATGACCTTCTTCTTGAGAGAGATGAGTGAAACTCCATCAACCTCGATTTGTGTGTTAATACTCTAAAAGGTGAGGTTCGCTTAGGGAGAGTTGAGGGTGTGTGAGTTTGGGTTCCACAATGACCAAAGTAATTGAGATAAGTTCTTTGATGAAATGTGTCAACTCTTGATGCTCTTGTGTCACACTTGATCCATGGTTTTTCAAAAGTTTAAATGTGTTAATGATGCATTCATATTAAGGGCAATTGTTAGTCCCAATTGATGCTTGTTGAGGGTGCTTTAGGATAGCTGGAATCGCTCGGATTTTCCTTTAAGGGGTGGGTCTTATTTTGTTTGCTTGAGGACAAGCAAAGGCTTAAGTTTGGGGGAGTTGATAAATTAGGATTTTAACGTGTTTTATGCCCCTACTTGCCTATGCTTTGGTTATAAATTGCTACAAAATAGTCCCAAAATGCTCACAAGTTGTACTTGATTGCAGGTTTGATCGACAAAATGACGAATGTCAAAGATCGGCTCAAAAAGGAGTGAAACCTGCTCAAGTGTCAAAGACTAAGTAAGTTGAGGAAAAGAGAACCTAGTGCCTTTCTCTATATTAAATACAACTTAGCAATATTCTCGTAGCATAATTTAGTTTTAATCATTAGTTTTATAATAATAGTTATAAGAATCAAAGAAAACCAAAAATCTTTGAAGTGACATTAGGAGTACAAACACATCTCTAGACTAGACAGATAATACAACTCCACTACTAGCTCCCTATGGAAATTCGATCCTGAACCACTATTCGGGTAAAAGCTATTGCGACCCGCTCTTCCTGCCTTAGTGTAGCGTTGAGTCGGCAACGATCAAATACCACTACTTGGATCATTGATTTGGGGGCATCAGAACATATGTGTTTTGATTCAAATGCTTTTTTTCATCTCTATATCCTCTTCCTGTTTCTCTACATATCAATCTTCCTAATTCTTTCAAACTAACTGTCACTCATACAGGAAGAATTTCTATTTCCCCTGACTTTATTTAAAATAATGTTCTGCATGTGCCTAGTTTTAAATACAATCTTTGTATCAATGAATAGGTTTTGTATACAGTTTCATTCTATAATTTCACTTAGCTCTAGTTAACGTCTCTTGCAAGCCCCTTTAATACAGAAGTCTCAAGTTTTTGGTGAAGCAAAATGATGACTATATCTGTTGGAGCCTAGCACTATTAGGAATAGTTCACAGAATAATGTAGTTTCTTTTTCTGATCCAAATGATGTCAATTATGTTTCAGTTTCTTTTCCTTTTTCTGCAAGTGCAATTTTCAATGTAACACTGTGGCACAACGGATTAGGGTATTATCCTTTTTCACCAATAAAGCAATTCAGTTTTATTTCCTTTCCTTCTAATTCAGAATGTTTCTGTGATGTCTTTCCTAAATCTAAGCAAACTAGATTACCTTTTCCTTTGAATCAAATCAAACCTAAAAGAGCATTTGAATTAATTCATGTTGATGTTTGGGGGCTCTACAAGGTACCTACTTATAATAGTTTTAAATATTTTCTGGCTGTGGTGGATGATTACAACAGGGGTACTTGGACATTTCTCCTAAGTACCAAAAGTAATGCATTCCCAGTTTTGAAGAATTTTTTCACTATGGTTGAAAGACAGCTTGGGGTTAAAGTTCAAAAGTTGAGAACAGACAATGTATTTGAGCTTGGAAAAGGATCCCAGGAGGCAACTTTCCTTAGTTCTCAAGGAATACTTCATCAAACATCATGTGTAGCAACCCCTCAACAAAATGGAGTAGTTGGAGAGGAAACATAGATATCTTTTGGAAATAGCTAGAGCTTTGCTCTTTCAATCTAAAGTTCCTATTCCTTACTGGGGAGAGTGTGTATTAACTGCCACTTATTTCATTAACAGGCTACCCTCTAAGGTTCTTCAAGGGAAGACACCTTATTCTATTTTGTTCCATCAGTCACCTTTATATAAGTTTCTCAGAAACTTTAAGTGTCTTTGTTATATTTCCACATTGTTTGATGGGAGAACTAAATTTGATCCTCAAGCAAAAACTTGTGCATTTTCAGGATATCCCTTGGGGCAGAAAGGGTACAAAGTGCTAGAATTAGATACAAAGATGGTCATTGTATCCAGGGATGTACATTTCTATGAAGATAGGTACCTTTTTGCTATAGACAACAACATTCCTGATCCTATTTTTCTCATTCCTTCACCTTCAGACAACACTTTTCCTATTTCATCACCTTCTACCCCACCTAATCATACAACTCCTTCTTCACCTAGCCCTAGTCAGTCACCTTCACCACTCATCACTCATTCACTTTCACCACTCATCACTCATTCACCTCCATCACACTTCATTCATCCATCCATACCACATTTCTCACATTCTCCATTACCTCACATTGTTAATTCTCCTATACCAAATACTTCAGTCCAGCCACTCAGAAAATCTGCCAGAGTCACTACACAGCCTAGTTACCTCAAATATTACATATGCAACAATATATACCTTAGTGAAATATCTGCTAGTTTTGCCCAGCGTAGTCAACCTATTTTTTTCCTTTGGGGATTTATCTAATGATACCAACATGTTCTACGGTCCATGTCAAAAATTTCAGAACCTAGCAATTTTTCACAGGCCTCTTCACATCTAGGATGGAGGAAGGCCATGTCTTCAGAAATTGAGGCATTGGAAGTTAATCACACCTAGGATGTGGTTGTACTACCAGTTGGAAAGATGGCTTTACTTTGTAAGTGGGTATAGAAGGTAAAACACAGCTCAGATGGAATCATAGAGAGATTGAAAGCAAGACTGGTTGTCAGGGGGTATATTCAAAGAGAAAGCAGGGACTACACTGAGACATTTTCTCTGGTAGTCAAAATGACTACCATCAGGTGCTTATTGGCAGTAGCTACTAAAAAGGATTAACCTATCTATCAATTGGATGTTAGTAATGCCTTTTTACATGGGGATCTTCAAGAGGAAGTATATATGAGGTTCCCAGCTGGTCTAACCCCCCTTCACCTTATCATGTTTGTCTCCTAAGAAAATCTCTTTATGGTTTAAAGCAGGCATCAAGGCAGTGGTATGCTAGGTTAGCTGGGGCACTAGTATTAAGGGGTATTTTTCTTCTATGAATGATTATTCTTTATTTTATAAGAAGCAGGGGAATTTGATTTCAATCATCGCAGTCTATGTGAATGATATCCTTATTAGTGGGAATGACACAAAATAAATTGCCTCACCAAAATCATTTCTTCATTTTGAATTCAAGGTCAAAGATTTAGGCAATTTGCATTAGTTTTTAGGCATGGAGATTATGCGAGAAAAGCAAGGAATGATCATATGTCAAAGAAAGTTTGTCTTGGACTTGTAGTAGGAATTTGACATCTCTAGTCTGCCTTGTGTTTCTTCTCCTCTTGAGCCATCCTCCGATTTGCAGGCAGATGAAGGACCTCTTCTTTAAAATCCCATCTACTACCGGCCACTTGTTAGGAAGTTAAAATACTTGACCCACACGAGGCTTGATATTTGCTTTGTTGTGCTCAAGCTTAGTAAATTTATGCAAAGCCCTCGTCTTGCTCATTTTGTTATTGCTTTGCGTGTCCTCCACTATCTGCTTTCAGATCCTGGGCAGGGAATTCTTCTCAACTCTTCTCCTTCAATAAAGCTAGTCGCTTTTGCGACGCAGACTAGGCTTCTTGCTCGGAGACTAGGCGGTCTGTTAGTCGCTTTTATGTTTCCCTCAGAGGCTTACCTATTTCTTGGTAATTCGAAAAGCAGGCCTCTACCTCCTTGTCATCCGTCGAAGCAAAGTATAGATCCATGCGTCGAGTAGCTATTGAGATAACTTGGCTCACTCGCCTTCTTGACGACCTTTCTATTTCACCACAACTGTTTGTTCCAGTTCTTTCGATAGCAAGGCAGCCATCAACATTGCCCGAAATCCAGTCTTCCACGAACGGACAAAACATGTCGAATTGGACTGTCATTTAGTCCATCAACAGTTCCTCTCAGGCTTAATTACTCTTTCTTTTGTTCCTTATTCATCTCAACTAGCTGATCTATTTACCAAAGCTCTTTCCGGCCCCTCACACCACTCTATTCTACGCAAGTTGGGAGTAATTTCATCACCCTCCAATTTGAGGGGGATGAAGAGAAGAAGCCCCATGATTTGAGTAAGATAAATGATGAAGCTCAAAAAGAAAATGATGAAGCTCAAAAAAGAAGAAGAGAAGGGGAAGATTAAGGGTTTCCGACAAGAATGAAGGCTTCAGAGTTATCTAGGAATCAAGACATTATATTCGCACAAAAGGACTCAAGCTATGGTGTCATCTTAATCGTTGATGATAAACTTGATCAATCCTAGCCGTCCAAATTAATAGAGAGATACAGTTGTACAACAACTTTGGATTCCAAAATAACTCACACGTGTGAGGCATGTGATAGACCTTGTAGAGAATAATATTTAGTTATAGTTATTAGATAGCAAATAGAATTTAGTCAAGTGTATAGGAATTTCATTTCTATTTTATTTTTTCTTTACACAGATATACTTGTATATATACAACATCAGCTGAATAACGAAATACACAGAAAATTTCCTACATCCTGATTTTACAACCATTCAAAGGCGCGCTAACCATATTATACATTTAAGCAATTTCTATTCTATTTAAGCATTTTCTAAACATGATATACCAACTTATTAGCTGGTTATAAAACACCCTCTTAGGTGATTTATTTTCTTGTAAGATTGACAAGAAAATGAAAAAAAAATTTAACAGTAAACAAATAAGAGCGAAGCAGAGAATGTCAACCCTGACAAAGCATTATTCATGTCGTAAATTACGATGACCTGTTTGATTCATGCCTTCCTTGAGTTGAGGTCATTGAGTTAAAAAACTTATTTAAGTCACCATATACCAACTTATCTAAATATCTTCATTGTTATTCGTCCCAATTCTTCCTCCTATCATTTTGATAAAACCATAACATGATGAAGTCTTTCATGACTTTGATTTTCTTTTTTTTCAACTAAAAAGTGTTAAGATTTTTGTTAAACTAATTAATGAGGATATAGAGGGTGAATCCTAGTTAAACGTAATAAATTCTAGATATAAAACTGGGGTATATCAGTGGTATGGGATCGTCAAGAATAATAAATATTAAGTATATGCTCAGCGATTGTCAATGAATGTAGTGATAGAAGCATGCAATAAATATGGATAATGGCAATAAATGTAATAAGAAGGAATTTATCACCCAAATGTTAGGTGACTTGGATAATTCTCCTTCCTGACAACAACGTGGGGTGATAGAAAATGAAGACGGACAAGGAATCTTTGGATCTTGTGAATGAACAATGTATATTGAACAATGTAATCAGTGAACAAGACAAGCTTTGGTATATTTCTTATAGTCAACCCTTAGCAATGTGTCCTTATCAAAAAGTGAAAATTCCCCTTTTGTTCTTTATCTCTTCCTATTTATAGGGGATATTCTTAAAAAACCCTAAATAGTACAACTGAAAGAATATCCAACAGAATATTCTTTCTTTCTATTCTAGACTTATTCTACCGTTGCCTCCGCACACTTTATGCTTGTCCTCGGCACCAATCCCTCTTAAGACGACTCCTCGCCCTTGCGCCGCGGTCGGCTTGATCCTCGACCATGTCCACTTGCAGTTATTAAATCCAGTCCAAATTTCGACCAATACAGTTAGTCCCTCCGCTTGTTGAGGTCGTGATGATGGACGTCCTCGACGAGCGGATTCTGTCTAGAACCGTTCAGAGGAAATTTGGTCGTGATGATTGAATTGAATCGGTCGAGGTCGAGCTGGCGGCGTTGTCAGCGGGGCTGCTATTAGTGTGGCTGATGTAGGATGACGTTATGCCACACGTGTGATCATTACGCGTCTTCCCAATGCAGTGTCTATGCTACTGTTGCTTCGATTTTGGTGCCATTGACGGCTCTTTTTCTCGATTCCGATGTTACCCAACCCTATAAGTAGAGGAGAGGGGTTTCTTTTTCGAAACTTTCAGCATTCCCCTTATTGCATGCATATCGTTTTCTTTCATCTTCTTATTGGGTCTCCACTTCTGATTTCTTGCAATTTCTTCAATTTAGTCCATGATTTCATTCCCGGCTGATATCCTCTTTCTCAGACTTTGTTGTAGACTCTTTACTACGGAAATATGTCAAATTCCCCTCATATTCACGATGGAGTCTTCGATGCCACTCCTTTATCGGTGGCCATTCCTCCCGGTTGTGAGGAATCCATGGTTGAGGAGGAAGAAAGTTTCCCCACCGTGGAGGAGGTAGTTCCCAAGAATCCATTGGTCAAAAATGACTTCCCAAAGGAACCTGCTCCCGCTCCTGCTCAAGAGCTTTGTGAGACGGGGCTGCGTCAAATAGCCGACCTCCGGTCCAAATATCGTATTCCTTCTCACGTCGAGATTATCCGGCGGGAGATGACATAGTACAGGTTCACCGACCTGGATATTGTGCTTTCTATGTTTACCCGTTCCTAGTTGGTTAGTCTCTTCCTCTCCCCCCATTAGCGGAGGAGTTTTGCCGCTTTTACAACGCTTGCCCGACGCAGCTCTCCCCTTATTATATAAAGTTTTTCTAATGCTGGCGAAGTATGCAGAGTTGGCCGGCTGTAAGGTCAATATTTGCCCATCTGCTGCATCTATTCTCGCCAAGCTTTTTTAGAGGCAAGTTGATACATCTGCAACATCATGGGATCAAAGGGTTGGTGGATGGGATGGATGATAAGGCGAACCAGCGGTTTTGGCATAAACACTTCTTCATCAAGATCGAGCACCGAGTGGCGAATCCGATCAGGTTTCCCGATCAATGGAACTATAAGCCGTATGTTCGTTATTTTCTTCCTCTTTTTTCATTTTCGGCTCTCATGGCTTCCTTTTTTTTCAGCTGAGAGGCGTGCACCTTCTCCCGTCTTCGATATTGAAGATTGGGTGGCTCGCGTGTTACCCCACACTGTAGGAATTCGTGACTGGGCGTCCTTTCACAAGTGCTTTGGACCCAAGACTCCGTCCAGTAAGTGTTATTTCTACCTTAAATTATTGTCGTTCACTGCTGCCTTTTGAAGCGACCTCCCTTTGGTGCCAGGTCGGCGAGTTTCCAAAAAGGCGAAGGCTCCAATGCCTGCATTTCGCCAGGCTATTGCGTCGGTTGGAATGCAGCTTGCTTTAGCTGAGTTTGCTCGAGGAGGTCGGACTCAAGTTGCGCCAATGAGGGACTCCGCCCCTCAAACTGTTGCCATGCCGGATGAGATCTCTTCTCAACCTATATTTCACCTTGTGGACGAGCTGTCTTGTGGCGAGGAGGCATCGTCGAGGAAAAGAAGAAGGGTGGAGACCGGAAGGGCCATTGTCGCTGATGTTGAGCCAGTAAGATTCGTTGCTTTGGAAGCAAAATCAATGCTTACACCAAGCGTTGAGGCCGCTTCTGCGGCGGGCACCAGCATGGAGAAGAGGCCCTATGAGGTTGAGGGGGTTCGTGGTAGCGTAGAGCTTACGCGGGCTGCTGAAGGTGGTTGATCATCAGCGGCTGGGAGAGGTAGAGCTGTCCCTGCGGAGGACGATGACTCTGGCTCAGACATCGACCCTGAGGAGGTACGGACCTTCGTGGAGAGGACTACTTGCGTGGATATAAAGACGGAGGGTCCTAATCGAGATATAGTCATTCCCGTGAATTATGACCTCTTGGCCAACTCAAAACAAGCGCCTTCTCTCCCCTATGCGCGACTTCCGAAAATAGGATGCTACAGACGCTAAAAGATGTGGACCTGTCGCTGGGTATATCGGGAATGGCCTTGCGAGTAAGTTTTGCCTTTCCTATGTTAGGTTAAGTTTATTTCATATGTGTAACTTGCTTACACTGGCCTTTTCTTATTTTTTGCGTGTCAGACCCTTATTATGGAGATTGAGCATGACCGGCGGGAGGAGCAGAGGACGGCCATTTTTAAGAATATGACCTCCAAGTACAGAGAGTACCGTTCCAAGCACCGAATGTTAGCTGACTTTCTTAGCCAGGATGGCAAGTTTCAGTCACTCCATGATGGGCTCAAGCAGAAAGACGAGGAGCTGAAGAAAAAGGACGAAGAGCTGAGGGAGAGGGACGAGGAACTTATGAGGGCCATCAGTAGGTGTAGCGTGCTTGAGGCAGCTCTAAAGGCCAAGGAGGACGAGCTCGAGGTGAGCAAGGGGTGATGGCCGAAAATGCTGATCTTCAGGCGCAGGTGGCATCTTTAACGGTTGAACTCGAGCAGAGGGAGGCAAGGGCCGTCAATTTAAGGGATGAATGGAGTTCCACTTCGAAGAGTTGGGTCGACCTGAGAAAGTCAGAATGGCCGCTGCGGCTGAGGCGGCGGCCCTAGATGATGCCCTCCGTGTTTACAGGTCCGAGCATGCTAATGAGGGGGAGACGTTGGTGCTCAAGGTGGCGAGGCTGGAGGAGCGGATCATGGGTTTGGAGGCGGAGTTGTCTGAGTTAAATGAGCAAGTCATTGTCCTGAGGGTCGAGAGGACACAACAGCAGGCACATCCGTCTACATCTCATACTTCCGCCGATCCCGGTGTGTCACAGGAGTCGTACGAAATATGGGTCCATGCCGAGGCTCAACTTGACGTGTACAAGTCTTTGAAGGCCACCGGGAAGGTTTCCGAGGCGGAGCTTGAGGGCGTCCGTGTCAAGGCACGTGCAGCTCGTGAAGCTTGTGGTTATGACCCTGGTACACCCGGCGGGGATGACGATGATGATGCCGTGGATGGGCTTGCCTCTAATCCTTGGTATGATGATGAGTATGCTGATGGGGATGATGTGGCGTAAAGCTTTTGTACTTAAGTTTTTTTTTGGTTTGCTATATTTGTGAGGGCGTCTTCGAGCCCTTTATAAAAAAGTACTGTAATCCAACAATTGAAATGGAACAATTGCCTTTTTGCTATGTATTTTCGAATTCCCGTTCTCCTTTTTTTTCTTTGCTATGTGGGAAAGTCCCTGATTTTTTGATCGTTTTCATGTAATGTTGATTTTGGCGGAATCAAACATAGACCGACTTGGGGCTAGGTATCAATTAGCTCGAACGAGGTCTAGGTTTGATTGATTCGAATGAGGTCGAGAATTAAATAGTTCGAGCGAGGTCGAATGTAGAGTAATTCGAGCGAGGTCGAATGTAGAGTAATTCGAGCGAGGTCGAATGTTAGATAATTCGAGCGAGTCGAATCTAAAGTAATTCGAGCAAGGTCGAATGTAAAGTAATTCGAGCGAGTCGAATGTAAAATAATTCGAGCGAGGTCGAATGTAGAGCGATTCGAGCGAGGTCGAATGTAAAATAATTCGAGCGAGGTCGAATGTACAATAATTCGAGCGAGGTTGAATGTCAAATAATTCGAGCGAGGTCGAATGTCAAATGATTCGAGCGAGTCGAATGTAAAATAATTCGAGCAAGGTCGAATGTAGAGCGATTCGAGCGAGGTCGAATGTAAAATAATTCGAGCGATGTCGAATGTAAAATAATTCGAGCGAGGTCGAATGTCAATGATTCGAGCGAGTCGAATGTAAAATAATTCGAGCGAGGTCGAATGTAAAATAATTCGAGCGAGGTCGAGTGTAGAGCGATTCGAGCGAGATCGAATGTAAAATAATTCGAGCGAGGTCAAATGTCAAATGATTCGAGCGAGTCGAATGTAAGATAATTCGAGTGAGGTCAAATGTAGAGCGATTTGAACGAGGTCGAATGTAAAATAATTCGAGCGAGGTCGAATGTCAAATAATTCGAGCGAGGTCAAATGTCAAATAATTCGAGCGAGGTCGAATGTAATATGTAAAATGATTTGGTGGAGTTGTTTAAAGACGCTGCATGCTGCTTTGTTTATTTCATTCGTTTGGAGAATATTACATGTTTGTGTTTGTTCCATACATTTGAGAAGTTCCAGTGTACCTAGTCTCTTCATTGCTCGGCTTGGAGAAGTAGTCAATAGGCGAGGCGATGAATTATACTTGAACTTCGAGACGTCCCCTTCGTTGCCTCATTAAAAAACTCCCCGATAAAACCCAATTGAGATAAAAACCAGGTGAGGTAAAAAGAGTACGACTTGGAGGGCGTCCGTTATCAGAAGTTGAAGTATTTGAGGTGGGCGACATTCCAATTGTTTGGTAGTAGCTTTCCCTCCATTTTTTCTAGTTGGAATGAACCTTTGTTTGCTGCTGCCGTGATTTTGTATGGCCCGTCCCAATTGGCTCCTAGTTTACCTTCTCTTGGGTCTTTGCTCGCCTGTGTTTTGGCCTTTAGTACGTAGTCCCCGACTTTGAGTGGTCGTACTTTGGCCTTTTTGTTGTAATACCGTTCTGCTTGCTGTTTTTGGGCTATCATTCTTATGTGAGCCATGTCCCTTCGCTCCTCTACTTCGTCGAGGTCTTGCTTTCTATTCTCGTCGTTGCTTGGTCCTCTCTCATTGGATTATCTCAAACATGGTTCCCCAACCTCGAATGGCATCACTACGTCAGTCCCAAAGACTAGTGAATATGGCGTTTCTCCTATGCTTGTTTTTGGCATAGTGTGGTATGCCCATAACACTTCTGGTAGTAATTCCGGCCATAGTCCCTAAGCGTCCTCAAGCTTTTTCTTCGAAATGTTTAGTATTATTTTGTTGGAGGACTCGGCTTGACCGTTGCCTGCAGGATGATATGGCATGGAGAGTATTCGCTTGATGTGCCATTTCTCGAAGAATTAAGCGGTCTTTTTCCTGGTGAATTGGGGTCCGTTGTCACAGCTGATTTCTTTGGGGATGCCGAAGCGGCATATGATGTTTTTCCATATAAATGTGATAACTTCTTGTTCGCGTATTTGGGCGAATGCACCTGCTTCTACCCACTTGGAAAAATAGTCAGTTAAAACAAAAATAAATCGTATATAACCTCGTCTTGCTGGAAGGGGTCCGACGATGTCCATCCCCCATTTAATGAACGGCCATGGCGATGTGACCGAGTGGAGGTGCTCGCTCGCTTGGTGTATCATAGGAGCGTATTTCTGGCACTGCTCGCACTACTTGATGAAGTCGGCGGCTGCCTTCTTCATGGTGCGCCAATAATAGCATGCTCGTATGAGGCATCTGACGAGGGCTCGGTTGCCGGTATGGGCACCGTAGTGGCCTCCATGTACTTCCTCGAGGACGCGTCTTGTTTGGTTTGGCCCTAGGCATTTTGCCAAAAGACTGCCAAACGTTCTTTTAGGTCGTGGTTTATGATGCTGCATCTGGCCGCCTGCATTCGAAGCTTTTTAACTTCTTTTTTATTTGATGGGAGTATTCCCTCCTGCAAGTATGTTATAATACGGTTGCGCCAGTCCCAAGTTAAATTTACAGAGTGTACCTCAAGTTGGTCTATTGACAAGTGAGAAAGGTAACCACGTTCTCTTTTCTACTCATGTTTTCGGTGGCTGTTGCTAGCTTGGAGAGGCCATCTGCCTCGATGTTTTGTGCTCGAGGTATCTGGTCGAGTTGATATTCGTCAAATTCCGGCAGTAGTTTATGATTTTTGCCTGGTACTTTTGTAGCCTTTGCTCTTTGATTTGGAAAGTCCCTGTGACTTGGTTGACAACGAGTTGTGAGTTGCATCGGAGGACGACTCGTCATGCTCCGTACTTGAGAGCTAGCTTTAGTCCTGCAATCACGGCCTCGTACTCGGCCTTATTGTTAGTCATATCGGGGCACCGTATGGACTGGAAGATGACTTCGCCTATTGGGACCTCAAGTATGAGTCCAGTCCAGATCCTGACGCGTTAGAAGCGCCATCGGTGTATAGGACCCATAGGTCAGGTAATCGGGGAGAGGTACGAGAAGTTTCCTCCTCGACCTCAGGCATTATTTTGGCACTGAAATCGGTAATGAAGTCGGCCAGTACCTGCGATTTTATTGTTGTTCGTGGCTAATATGTTATATCGTGCTCGCTCAATTCTATGGCCCACTTAGCCAATCTCCCCGACAGCTCGGGTTTATGTAGGATGCTCCTTAGGGGGAAGGTCGTGACAATCGATATGGGGTGGCATTGAAAATAGGGTCTAAACTTTCGTGAAGCTATGACCAATGCCAAAGCCAACTTTTCGAGGTGGGGGTACCTTGTTTCGGCGTCGACCAAGGTGTTGCTAATGTAATATATTGGAGATTGCGTACCTTTATTTTCACGGACCCTACTGCGACCTCTGATATGGCCAAGTATATCAGGAGGCGCTCGCCTGGTTCTGCTTTGGCGAGTAGCGGGGGCGAGGATAAGTATGCCTTTAGTTCTCTTAAGGCTTCGATGCATTCTAAATTCCACTGGAGCCCATTGTCCTTTTTAAGCACGTTGAAGAATTTGTGGCATCTGTCAGAGAATCGTGAGATGAACCTTGACAGGGTAGCTACACGGCCTGTCAGTTTTTGTACACATTTCTTGCTGGTCAATACTTTAGGTATTCCTCGATGGCTTTTATCTGGTCGGGGTTGACCTCGAAGCCTCTTTATGATACCAAAAACCGAGGAACTTGCCCGAGGTTACGCCGAAGGCACACTTTTCGGGGTTCAACTTCATACCGTATCGCCTTAGTATATCGAAGGCTTCCTTCAGGTGGTCGATGTGGTCTTCCTTCCTTTTTGATTCGACCAACATATCGTCTATGTAAACTTCCATTGTCTTACCGAGTTGGTCCTTGAACATCTTGGTGACCAGCCTTTGATAAGTTGCCCCTATGTTCTTCAATCCAAATGGCATGACTCTGTAGCAGTACGTCCCCTGCTGGGTGATGACAATGGTCTTTTCCTGGTCCTCCTCCTCCATGAGGATTTGGTTGTAACTTGAGTAGGCGTCCAGGAAGCTTAACAACTCGTGCCCTGCCGTTGCGTCGATGAGTTGGTCGATGTGAGGCAACGAAAAGGAGTCTTTCGAGCATGCCTTGTTTAGGTCCGTGAAATCCACGCACATCCTCCACTTTCCGTTTTTCTTTTTCACCATGACCATGTTGGCAACCCATTGGGGGTATTTCGACTCTCAGATGGAGCCGTCAGCGAGTAGTTTATCCACCTCATCACTGATGACCTCGTTGATTGCGGCGTTGAATTTTCTTATTACTTGTCGTACTGGCGGGTAGAGTGGGTCGACATTCAGCTTGTGCATGGCAATTTCTTTCGGGATACATGGCATATCTGCATGGGAGAAATAAAACGAATTGGCATTGTCAATTAAAAATATATGAAATCTACCTGGTTCTGAGAGTTTATGGCCGATGTAAGCCTTTTTACTGTGGTCGCTGTTGCCTAGTTGGACGAGGCCAAGGTCTTCTATCGTTGACCCTGTGGCTTCCACGATGTCAGGATCCTTGATGACGTCTTTTTGTTCGTCGAGATCGGGTCCCGACTTTGGTAATTGCTATGCTTCCGAGCCCATTTCCTTTAACTGTTGAGTGTGTGTACAATCTTGGGCGTTGCGGTAGCATTCTTGGGTTGTGCGTTATTCGCCTATGATGCTGAATATTCCCCACGGAGTAGGGAACTCGATTACTTGGTATAGGCTAGACGGGATGGCCCTCATGGCGTGTATCCAGGGTCGCCCTATTATAGCGTTGTGAGCTGTGTCCTGGTTCATGACATGAAACGTTGTTTCTAGGGTGACGCCCCCAGCCATAACGGGCAGCGTATCTCTCCTGAGGTTCGCTCAACTGCATTGTTAAAACCTGTTAGCGTTATGCAACGTGGTACTATCTTATCCTCGAGTCCCATTTGTGCGAGAACTCGAGGATGAATAATACACACGCCGCTCCCGTCGTCTACCATTATTCCTTTTACATTAGTATATGAAATACGTAAAGTAATAACAAGAGCATCGAAATGAGGAAAGGTCAAACCATGGGTATCTGAATTTTCGAAGATGATATTGTTTTCGAGGTCATCATACCGTTCATGGGTGATCGATCACTTCATTTTATGTGTGGTGGTGAACTTCACGTGATTTATTGCTACTTCGTCGCCTCTGCCGATGATCATTTGGATGGTGCGGGCGGAGGAGGGTGGCTTTGGAGGGCCTTGATGTTGTTCTCGTCCGTGGCCGAAGTTGGCTCTTCCTCGGTCGCTCATCAGCTCCCTTAGGTGTCCTTGGTGAAGCGTGTTCACTACTTCTTGCCGTAGGGCTATGCAGTCGTTGGTCTTGTGACCCCACTCCTGATGAAACTCACAGAGGATGTTCGACTTTCTGGTACTTGGGTCGGACTTCATCTTTTATGGCCACTTCACCTTCGGGCCGAGCTTCTCTAGTGCGTACACTATTTCTGAAGGGGAAACACAAAAATTGTGAGCAGACAAGAGCGGAGTCATGCCTCTTTCGTTTTGTTTCGTTGAGTCCCCGTGTGTGGCCTGGACGGCCCTTCTGTATGGCCAGGAGATGGTGGGATGGCTGATCTAACATATGGTTGGTTCCTGTCCCGGTTGAGGCGTGGACCTGAATGGTCTCTTTGCCGTCATTACGACGATCTTTCCTCGGCTCCATTTGGACCGACGTTAGTCGTTGGGTTGGACCGTTGAGGTCATCCTCATCTGATCTCACCTCAGCGCAATAGGCGTTGTGAATTTCTTCCCAAGTGGTGGGAGGGTATTTCATGAATCTGCTTGATAACTTTCTGGTCGATCTTGACCCATTTCTGTTCAACCCATTTTGGAAAGCTGTCACCTCCATCCCTTCTGATATGTTTGGCAAGCTCATTCTTACTCTGTTGAACCGAGCGAGGAAGTTCCTGAGTGCCTCGCCAGGCGATTGCCTGACGGCGAATATATCATTTACTCTGGCCTCCGCCTTTTTGGCCCCGGCGTGAGCGGTAATAAACTTGTCGGCCATTTCCTCGAACGTTGTTATTGAGCATACTGGTAATTGTGAGTACAATGTTAAGGCTTCCCCTGTTAGGGTTTCGCCGAACTTCTTTAGCAACACTGATGGTACCTGCTCTTTTGAGAGGTCGTTGCCTTTTACTGCTGTGACGTAATGAATGATGTGATCTTCGGGGTCTGTTGTGCCATCGTATATCTTCAAATATGGTGTCATTTTGAAGGTCTTGGGTATGGCATGTGGGGTTGCTTTCTCGCTGTACGGTTGTTCGACGAACCGGTCGACGTCCCGTTTTGGTAGCAGTTTCGGGGCGCCCGGTATCTTATCAACCCTTTCTTGATGTTCCCTCATCTGGTCGCGGAGCGCTTTCTTCTCGTTCTCCATTCTTCCATTTTCTTTAGAATGGCCGCAAGTGCGTCGTTACCTGCATCAACAGCGGTGTGGGTGTTACCTGTTGGAGGAGCAGGTTGCTCGTCGACAGTTGTGGTATTAGTTTGTGTGGCGTTTCTATTCACCCTTTGAATGGGTGAATAGAGTATTTGTCAACCACACCTCCAATAGTTTTTTCACTGCTGGTGGCGCTTCCTCAAATGTGGACGTGGAGGCTCCCCTTTCGCGTGAAGCGGTTACACTTCCATGAGGAGGAGGTGAGTCACTCCGCTTGGGTGTAGCACTCGGAGTCACATTCTCCTCGTCTTCTATGTCACCCTCGTTGATGGTGTTCAAGAGGTCGGTAGTGACGCTGACTACTGCTTTCTATCTTTCATCTCCTTTTCCTGCCGTTGTTAGTTTGTGCTAACGAGAAAAAGATGGTTGTTGTCGTTTTTTTTTTCTAGAAGAAACTAAAATTTTAACTAGAAACTCCCCACAGATAGCGCCAAATTGTTTGACTAAAATGTGTTAAGCTTTTTGTTAAACTAATTAATGAGGAAATTGAGGGTGAATCCTAGTTAAACGTAATAAATTTTAGATCTAAAACTGGGGTATATCAGTGGTATGGGACTGTGTTCAATAAATATTAAGTATATGCTCAATGATTGTCAATGAATGTAGTGATAGAAGCATGCAATAAATATAGATAATGGCAATAAATATAATAAGAAGGAATTTATCACCCAAATGTTAGGTGACTTGGATGATTTTTCTTCCTGACAACAACGTGGGGTGATAGAAAATGAAGACGGACAAGGAATCTTTGGATCTTATGAATGAACAACGTATATTGAACAATGTAATCAGTGAACAAGACAAGCTTTGGTATATTTCTTATAGTCAACCCTTTACAATGTGCCCTTATCGAAAAGTGAAGATCCCCCTTTTTGTTCTTTATCACTTTCTATTTATAGGGGATATTTCTAAGAAACCCTAAGAAGTATAACTGAAAGAATATCCAACAAAATATTCTTTCTTTCTATTCTAGACTTATTCTACAGTTGCCTCCGCACACTTTTTGCTTGTCCTCGGCACCAATCCCTCTTAAGACGACTCCTCGCCCTTGCGCCATGGTCGGCTTGATCCTCGACCACGTCCACTTGCAGTTATTAAATCCAGTCCAAATTTCGACCAATTCAATACTAGTGGTGACATTGGCCTCTACTTCCAGTAGCCTAGAGGTGACAAGCCAAGTGGTAGAAATTCACCGTCTAAGGCCGCAGATTGGCGCTGCTGGTTATCGCGTCCAACAATTGGACTGTCTTAGCTGGCGTCTTGCTGTGGAGACTAACAACCTCCAAAATTGGAAATTGGTGCCTACCGCCTGCGAAAACTATATAGGTCACTACACACTGGGCAAACAATATCGTCATGATTGTGAGGCCGTGGCCAATGCCGCTATTGAGTATGCCAAGAGTGTCAAACTAGGTGGAGACGGAAAGGACGTGGGGTCTTTGATATTGATGTGACCACTCTCTCCAATCTTCCTTACTACGCTCGACCTGATGTTGCTTTTGGGTAAAATCCAGAATCCAAAATGTTTCGTTTTTGTATGTAATTATTTAGTAGTACGTTGTGTAGTAGGTATTGCGAACTAGTGGATCTCTCATCTCATGCATTTTTGTGCAGGGCTATACCTTACAACAATACAAAGTTTAATGCGTGGGTGGCCGAGGGGAAAGCACCTGCCATTCCTTCCATACTTGGAGTATATAAAACAGTGTTGTCTCTCAGGGTCAAGCCTGTTATCATAACAGGGACTCGAGAATCTTTCAGAAAAGTAAGGATTGCTAATCTCAAGAGAGCTAGTTACACTAATTGGGCAATGCTCATACTAAAGTAAGTATGCATGTCTATTAATTCCTTGTGTAATATTTTACTCTAAAGATTGAACGATTGGTGATTATTACAGGGGAGAAAATGATACGAGTAGCGCAGTGGAGTAAAATCGAGCAAGAGAACAGAGATAGTTAAAGCTGGATATAGAATTATTGGCAACGTTGGAGATCAATGGAGTGATCCGATCGGAGACAACCCGGGCGCTCGTACTTTCAATGTCCCTGACCCTTTGTACTACATTGGTTGATCTACACTCCTCTTTTTTCCTTGATTCTCGGCAATTTTAGAGTTATTTAACAAAGGGAGTAGCTTTCTTATTTGTGACATGCATGTGAGACGCTAAGCTCACTCTTCCAATTATATGATGTACCATTTGTTTGACAAAAAACTGTTAAGTCTTTTTTGCTAGACCAATTTAATAAATAGATAAAAAGTGAATTCAAGTTAAAAGTAATAAATTTCAGATCCAAAGTTTAACAACTTTGGTGGTACGGGACCGTGTGCAGGTCAACGAATGTCAAGTTAGTGCTCAATGACTATCAATAAATGTGAGAATGAAAACATGCAATAAATGTGATAAATGGCATTAGATGTAATAAGAAGGAATTTGTCACCCAAATGTTGAATGAGATGGATGATTCCTTCTTATGACTATAGCATGTGACAACAGACTATGGAAATGAACAAAGTGTTCTTGAATCTTGTGAATAAAAGAGGAATGTTTATGTTTCTTTTTTTTTTTTTTTGTAATGGAATCTAACAGAAGAGACAAGACAAGCTTTTTGTATATTCTTGTCAACCATTTACAAGATGTTCTTTCCTAAAAGTTCCCAGCCCCTCTTTGTTTCCTCTCTCTTCCTATTTATAAATGATATTCCTAGAAAACCCTAGAAAAGTACAATTTTTGGGGGAATATTCAATGGAATATTCCTATTTATAATCCTAGGAATATTCTAACAGTTGCATCTGTTTATTCTGTACTCGACCTCGGCACTGGTCTCTCCCTCTGAGTGACTCCTCGCCACTGGACCGTACTTGGTTTCGACCTAGGCCTCAGCTCGTCCGTCTGCATTCAGTAAGCTAGATCGAATTTTAGCATATATAGTTAGTCCCTCCGCTTATTGGGGTCGTCCTCTTGGGAGTCCTCGATGAGCGGATTTTATCTGTATTTAATCACAAGACATTTCGCCGTGGCGAACGAGCTGAATTGGTCGGCGTCGCATTGATGACGGATCGGCTCAAAGGTTGTAGTTGGCGTGGCTAACATAGGGTGACGTCACGGCCACACACATCATCATTACGCATCTTCCCGATGCAATGCATCGTTTCCAGTGCCTCTATTGCTTCGATTTTAGTATGACAGTTTCTTACATCGATCTTGGCACCACAATATCTTATAAATAGGGGAAGGGAAATTCAAAAATGAAACTTTTCCCGCTGCATATTCCTTTGGCACTTTGCTTGTTTTTCTTCTTCTTCTCTAACCCTTGCTTCCGATTTCCTTCTGCTTTTCAATTCTAGCTTACAGTTTCTTTTCCCGTTGATACTCTCCTTTTGGCTCTACTGTATACGAGTTACTGCAGAAATGGCATATTCCCCTCACACTTCTGACATAGTTTTCGATGCCACCTATTTGTCGGTAGCCATGCCTTCCGGTAGCGGTGAACCCAAGGTTGCGGAAGACGAAAGTTTTCCTACCGTGGAGGAGATTGTTCCTCGGAACCCATCGGTCAGAAATGACTTCCCAAAAGAACCTACCCCTGCTCCGGAGCAGGTACTATCAGTCATGGGGTCGAAACAAATATCTGACTTGCGGTCTAAATTCCGTATTCCTGCTCACGTCGACATTGTTCCGGCAGGGAACGACGCGATACAAATTCACCGGCCTGGGTATTGTGCTTTCTACGCCTACCCATTTTTGGTGGGTTACTCTCTTCCTCTTCCCCCACTAGCTGAGGAGTCATGTCGCTTTTATGGCGTCTACCCGGCACAGTTTTCCCCTTACCTATACAAAGTCTTTTTTATGCTGACGAAGTTCGCAGAGTTGGCCGGCTGCGAAGTCTCCATCCGTCATCTGCTGCACCTCTTCTTGCCTAGTTTCTACCGAGGCACGCTGATTCATCTCCGCCACCATGGGACT
This sequence comes from Nicotiana attenuata, assembly GCF_001879085.1. Lineage (NCBI taxonomy): Eukaryota > Viridiplantae > Streptophyta > Magnoliopsida > Solanales > Solanaceae > Nicotiana > Nicotiana attenuata. The sequence goes on from NW_017671817.1 coordinate 219,658, forward strand.
AAAGGATTGGTGACGGGGATGGGTAACAAGGCGAACCGCCGGTTTTGGAGCAATTACTTCTTCGTCAAGATCGAACACGTAGTGGCGGATCCAGCTGGGTTTCCCGAGCAGTGAAACTTCAACCGTAAGAGTATTTTACCGTCTGTCATATATTTTGTTTTTCCCCCCTCTTTTGTTTTTGACTTGCTCATGTCTTTCTGCTTTCAGCTAGTAGGCATCCACCTTTCTTGGTTCTTGATATCGATGATTGGGTAACTCGCGTCTTACCTCATACTGTGTGAATTCGTGACTGGGCATTCTTTAACAAGCGGTTCGGGCCCAAGCCTTCGACTAGTGAGTCTGATTCTCATTTCCACGACCCTTTCATTTTCATTATAGCTTACCACCATCTTGTCATCATTTTTTTAACATGATTTTCTTTTTGCGCCAGGTCGGCGAGCTTCCAAGAAAGCGAAGGCTCCGGTGCCCGCATTCCGCCGGGCAATTGCTTCGGCTGGAATGCAATTCGTACTGGCCGAGTCTGTACGAGAGGGTCAAACTCTAGCTCCGCCATTGGGCGATTCTGCCGCACAAGCAGCCGTTACGTCAGCTGAGACCTCCGATCACCGTGTCCTGCACCTAATTGACGAGTCGTCTCATGGAGAGGAGTTGGCGGTACCGAGGAAAAGGCGGAGGGTGAAGACTGGAAGGGTTGGTGCTGCTGATACCGAGTCGGAAAGGCCCATTGTTTTGGATGCAGAGGCGGCGCCCTTACTGGGCATTGAGGCTACTCCCACACCGGCTATCATCACGGAGGAAAGGTCGTCGGAGGTTGAAGGAACCTACGACAGGGGGGAACCTGCACGAGTAGCCGGGGTCGGCTCATCATCAGCGGATGGAAGGGATAAAACCGTCCTCGTAGAAGATGATGGGTCGGGCTCTGATGTCAACCCTGAGGAGGTGCGGGATTTTGAGGAGAGGTTCACCCTAGTGGAGATATGGACGGAGGGGCCTGATCGGCACATAGTCATCCCTGTAGATTCTGACCTTTTGGCCTACTCGGAATGGGCGGTGCCGGCCTTCGCTCCTCTGTGCGCGAATTCTAAGAAGAGGACGCTACAGACATTGAAGGATGCAGATCTGTCGTTGGGTATATCTGGCATTGCCTTGCGAGTAAGTTTGCTTTTCCCATGTTAGGTTAGTTCATTTCGTTTGTGTAATTTACTCCCGTTGACCTGTCTTCTTTTGCGTGTCAGACCTTATCATGGAGATTGAGCGTGATCGGCGGGAAGACCGTAGGACGGCCCTCTTCAAGAAGATGGTATCCAAGTACAGAGAGTACCGTTCTAAGCATCGAACGTTAGTCAACTTAATTACTTAGCCAGGACGGCCAGTTTCAGACGCTCCGTGATGGGCTCAAGTAGAAGGATGAGGAGCTGAGGGAGAAGGATGAGGAGCTTATGAGGGCCATCGGCAGATGCAGCGAGCTCGAGAGGGCACTAAGGGCTAAGGAGGATGAGCTCGAGGTGAGCAAGGGAGTGATGGCCAAGAATACTGACCTTCATGCGCAGGTGGCGTTTTTACTGGTCGAGCTCGAGCAGAGCGAAACAAGGGCCGTCAACTTGAGGGGTGAGTTGAGCATCAGGGTCAAAGAATTGGCCCGAGCTGAGAGAGTCAGAATGGCCGCTGTGGCGGAGGCGGCAACCCTAGGGGGCGCCCTCCGTGTTTGCAGGTCTGAGCGAGCTACTGAGCTGATTGGGGGTTTGGAGGCGGAGCTGTCTGAGCTGAATGAGCAGGTTATCGCCCTAAGAGCCGAGAAAGCACAGCAGCAGGCCCAACCATCTACTTCTCATACTTTTGCCGCTCCCGTTGTGTCACGGGAGTTGTATGAAATGTGGTTTCATGCTGAGGCCCAACTTGACATATACAGGTCTTTGAAGACGGCTGGAAAGATTTTCGAGGCGGAATTTGAGGATGTTCGTCTCAAGGCACGTGCAACTCGTGACGCCTGTTGGTATGACCCTGGTACGACCGGTGGGGGCAACGATGAAGATGCCTTAGATGGGCTTGCCTCCGACTCTTGGTACGACGATGAGTATGCCGGTGACGTCGGTGATGGGGGATGATGCGGCGTGAAGTCTTTGTACTTAGTTTTTTCTTTTCTGTGTTTTGCTATTTTTTGTGGGATCGTCTTTTAAGCCCTTTGTAAAATGTATTGGAATGGAATGATTAAAATGGAACAGTTGTCTTTTGTTGTGTATTTCCGGCTCTTTTTTCTTTTTTCTTTCCCGTGAGCGTTCTTTTGTTAGAAAGTGTATGACTTTCGGTCAGTCGAATGTAGATCGATTCGACGAGGTCGAATGTAGATCGATTCGAGCGAGGTCGAATGTAAGTTAATTCAAGCGAGGTTGAATGTAGATTGATTCGATCGAGGTCAAATGTAAGTTAATTCGAGTGAGGTTGAATGTAGATTGATTCGATTGAGGTCTAATGTAAGTTAATTAGAGCGAGATCGAATGTAGATTAATTCGAACGAGGTCGAATGTAGATCGATTCGAATGAGGTCAAATGTAGATCGATTCGAACTAGGTCGATTGTAAGTTAATTCCAGCGAGGTCGAATGTAGATCGATTCGAACGAGGTTGAATGTAGATTGATTCGAACGAGGTCGAATGTAGATCGATTTGAACGAGGTCGAATGTAGATTGATTCGAACGAGGTCTAATGTAGACTTAGAAAATAATTCGAGTGAAATTGAATGTACATTTCCTTTGCGTTGGCGTGATGTGTAAATTTGGTGGAGTTGTGTAAGAATGTCATATACTGCTTTGTTTATTCATTGGAGAATATTACATATTTCTGCTCGATCCGTACATACATTCGAGGAGTCCCAGCCTATCTAGTCCCTTCATCGCTCGGCCTAGAGAAGTAGTCGATAGGCGGGGCAATGAACTTAACACCTAAATTTTGAGACGCCGTCTTCGTGGCCTCATTAAAAACCTCCCCGAGAAAACACAATTGGGATAAAACTCGGGTGAGGGAAAAAGAGTACGACTTGGAGGACGTCTGTCTTCAGAAGTTGAAGTATTTGAGGTGGGTGACGTTCCAATTGTTTAGTAGTAGTTTTCCCTCCATTGTTTCTAGTTGGAATGACCCTTTGTTTGCTGTTGCCGTGATTTTGTATGGCCCGTCCAAATTGGTTCCCTGTTTTCCTTCCCGTGGGTCTTTGCTCGCTTGTGTTTTGGCTTTGAGTACATAGTCCCCTACCTTGAGTGGTCTGACTTTGGCTTTTTTGTTGTAGTACCGTTCTGCTTGCTGTTTTTGAGCTATCATACTTACGTAGGCTATGTCTCTTAGCTCATCTATTTCGTTGAGGTATTGCTTTCTACTTTCATCGTTACTTGGTCCGCTCTCGTTGGAGTACCTCAAACTTGGTTCCCCGACTTCGACTGGTATCACTGCGTCAGTCCTATAGACTAGTGAATATGGCGTCTCTCTTGTGCTTGTTTTTGGCGTGGTGCGGTATGCCCATAGCATTTTCGGTAGCAGTTCCGGCCATAGTCTCTTGGCTTCCTTAAGCTTTTTCATTATTATGTTCAGTATTGTTTTGTTGGAGGACTCCGCCTGACCGATGCCTGCGGGATGATAAGGCATGGAGAGTATTCGCTTAATGTGCCATTTTTCGAAGAATTCGGTGGTCTTTTTTCCGATGAATTGGGGTCCGTTGTCACAACCGATTTCTTTGGGAATGCCGAAACGGCATATGATGTTCCTCCATATGAACGTGATAACTTCCTGTTCCCGTATATGGGCAAATGCACCTGCTTCTACCCACTTGGAAAAATAGTTAGTTAAAACCAAAAGAAATCGTATATTACCTCGTCCTGCTGGAAGGGGTCCGACGATGTCCATCCCCCATTTGATGAATGGCCAAGGCGATGTGGCTGAGTGGAGGTGCTCGCCCTCCTGGTGGATAATTGGAGCATATTTTTGGCATTGTTCGCACTTTCTAACGAAGTCGGCAGCTTCCTTTTTCATGGTGGGCCAGTAATAGCCTGCCCGTATGAGGCATCTAACGAGGGCTCGATTACCCATATGGGATCCACAGTGGCCTTCGTGTACTTCTTCGAGGACGCGCCTAGTTTGGTTTGGTCCTAGGCATTTCGCCAAGGGACCGCCAAACGTTCTTTTGTACAAGTCATGGTTGATGATGCTGTATCTGGCCGCCTGCATTCGAAGCTTCTTTGCTTCTTTTTTGTCGGGTGGGAGCACTCCGTCCTGGAAATATGACATAATACGGTTGCGCCAGTCCCAAGTCAGGCGTATAGTGCGTACCTTAATTTGGTTTATTGACGAACGGAGGAGGGTGACCACATTTTCTTTTCCTCTTATGTTCTTGGTGGCCGCCGCTAATTTGGCAAGGCCGTCTATTTCGATGTTTTGTGCTCGAGGTATCTGGTCGAGTTGGCACTCGTCGAACTCGTGCAGTAGCTTATGAATTTCTGCCTGATATTTTTGTAGCCTCTGTTCTTTGATTTGGAAAGTCCTTGTGACTTTGTTGACGACGAGTTGTGAGTCACATCGGAGGATTACTCGCCGTGCTCCATACTTGAGAGCTAGTTTCAGTCCTGCAATTACGGCCTCATATCGGGACACCGTATGGGCTGGCGGATGACTTCTCCTGTTGGGACCTCGAGCACGAGTCCCAGTCCAGATCCTGACGCGTTGGCGGCACCATCAGTGTACAGGACCCATAAGTCGGATAATTTGGGGGAGGTACGGGAGACTTCCTGCCCGGCCTCAGGCATTATTTTAGTGCTGAAGTCGGCGATGCAGTCGGCGAGTACTTGCGATTTTATCGCTGTTTGCGGTTGATATGTTATATCGTGCTCGCTTAATTCGATGGCCCACTTGGCCAGTCTACCCGACAGCTCGGGTTTATGTAGGATGCTTCTTAGGGGGAAGGTCGTGACCATCGAGATGTGGTGGCATAAAAAATAGGGTCCAAGCTTTCATGAAGCTACGACTAATGCCAGAGCTAGTTTTTCGAGGTGAGGATACCTCGTTTCGGCATCAACCAAGGTTTTGCTAATGTAATAGATTGGAGATTGCGTGCCATTGTTTTCACGAACCAAGACTGCGCTTACTGCAACGTCGGATACGGCCAGGTAGATTAAGAGACGTTAGCCAGGTTCTGACTTGGCGAGTAACGGTGGCGAGGACAAGTATGCCTTTAATTCTCTTAGGGCATTGATGCATTCAGAATTCCACTGGAGTCCGTTGTCCTTTTTGAGTACGTTGAAGAATTTGTGGCATCTGTCAGAGGATCGTGAGATGAACCTTGACAGGGCGGCTATACGGCCGGTCAACTTCTGCACCTGTTTCTTGCTGGTCAAAATTTTAGGTATTCTCTCTATAGCCTTGGTTTGATCAGGATTGACCTCGATGCCTCTCTGCGACACCAAAAAGTCGAGGAACTTTCCCGAGGTCACGTCGAAAGTGCACTTTTCGGGGTTCAGCTTCATGCCTTATCGCCTAAGTATGTCGAAGGCTTCCCTCAGGTGGTCGATGTAGTCCTCTTTTCTTTTTGATTTGACCAACATGCCGTCTATATAGACTTCCATCATTTTTCTGAGTTGCTCTTTGGACATCTTGGTGACCAGCCTCTCATAGGCCGACCCTGCATTTTGCAACCCAGACAGCATGACTCTGTAGCAGTACGTCCCTTGGTGGGTGATGAAGGTGGCCTTTTCCTGGTCCTCCTTCTCCATGAGGATTTGGTTGTACCCTGAGTAGGCATCCAAGAAGCTTAATAACTCGTGCCCAGCTGTAGCGTCGATTAGCTGATAGATGTGAGGCAACGGGAAGATGTCTTCCGGGCAGGCTTTATTTAGGTTCGTGAAGTCTATGCACATGCGCCATTTGCCATTTTTCTTTTTCACCATGACCACGTTGGCGACCCATTGGGGGTACTTTGACTCTCGAATGGAACCGTAGGCGAGCAATTTTTCTACCTCTTCACAGACAGCCTCGTTGATTGCAATGTTGAACTTTCTTCTGATTTGTCGTACTGGCGGGTAGAGTGGATCGACATTCAGTTTGTGTGTTGCAATGTCTTTCGGGATACCTGGCATGTATGCATGGGAGAAAGCAAACAAATCGGCATTGTCAGTTAAAAATTTATGGAATTTACCTGGTTTTGTGAGTTTGTGGTTGATGTAGGCTTTTTTGTTGTGGTTGCTTTAGTCCAACTGGACGGGATCGAGGTCTTCCACTATTGACCCTGTTTCTTCCACGATGCCGGGGTCTTTGAAGACGTCTGCTTGTTCGTCGGATTCGGGTCCCGGCTTCGATAATTGCTATGATCCTGAGTCTTCCCCCCCTTAATTGTGGAGTGTATGTACAGTCTTGGGTGATGCGGTAGCATTCTTGAGTTGTGTGCACCGCGGATGCTGAATATTCCCCATGGGGTAGGGAACTTGATGACCTGATATAAACTGGACGGGATGGCCCTCATGGCGTGTATCCAGGGTCGCCCTATAATGGCGTTATAGGCTGTGTCTTGGTTCATGACAAGGAATGTTATTTCCAGGGTGACGCCCCCGGCCAGAATGGGCAATGTTATCTCTCCGGTGGTTCGTTCAACTGCATTGTTAAAACCTGTTAGTATTATGCATGTGGTGTTATCTTATCCTCGAGTCTCATTTGTGTGAGAACTCTGGGGGTGGATAATACACGCGCTGCTCCCGTCGTCTACCATGATTCTTTTTACATCAGTATCTGAAATTCGTAAAGGTCAAACCGTGGGTATCTGACTTATCGAAGATGATACTGTCTTCGAGGTCATCATACCGTTCATGGGTGATCGACCGCTTCAATTTGTGCATGGTGGTGAACTTCACATGGTTGATTGTTGCTTCACCGCCTCCGCCGATGATCATTTGGACGATACGAGTGTGGGAGGGTGGTTTTGGGGGGCCTTGATGTTGTTCTCGTCCACGGGCAAAATTGGCTCTCCCTCGGTCGCTCATCAGCTCCTTTAAGTGTCCTTGGTGGAGCATGTTCACTACTTCTTGTCGTAGGGCTATGCAATCCTTGTTCTTGTGGCCCCGTTCCAGATAGAACTCGTAGAGGTCATTCGACTTTCTGGAATTTGGGTCCGACTTCATCTTTTGTGGCCATTTCACCTTGGGACCGAACTTCTCTAGGGCGTAAACTATTTCTGAAGGAGAAACGCAAAAATTGTAAGCAGATAAAAGTGGGGGCATACCTCTTTCGTTTCGGTGAGTCCCCGTCTGTGGTCTAGACGTCCCTTCGGCTTGGCAGGAAGTTAGTGGGGTGGCCATTCTGATGTACGATTGGTGCCTTTCCCGATTGTGGCGTTGACCCGCGTGATCTCTTCGACTGTCATTCCGTCGATCTTTCCTTGATTCCATTTGGACTGTCGTTAACGTTGGGTTAGACTATTGAGGTCGTCTTCGTCTGCTCTCACCTCGGCACAGTAAGCATTGTGAATTTCTTCCCAGATGGTGGGAGGTTATTTCATGAGTCTGTTTAATAATTTTCTGGTCGCCCTCGACCCGTTCCTATTTAGCCCGTTTTGAAAGGCTGCTACTGCCATCCCCTCTGACACGTTTGGCGGACTCATTCTTACTCTGTTGACCGGGCAAGGAAGTCCTTGAGTCCTTCGCCAGGCGATTGTTTGATGGTGAATATGTCATTCACCCTGGCTTCTGCTTTCTTGGCCCCGGCATGGGCGGTGACGAACTTGTCGGCCATTTCCTCGAACGTCATTATGGAACGTGCCGGTAATTGTGAGTACCATGTTAAGGATCCCCTTGTTAGGGTTTCGCTGAACTTCTTCAGCAACACCGACGATACCTGCTCTTTCGAGAGGTCGTTGCCTTTTACCACCATGAAGTAATGAATCATATGGTCTTCAGGGTCCGCTGTGCCATCGTATATTTTCAAATATGGCGGCATTTTGAAGGTTTTGGGTATGGCATGTGGGGCTGCCTCCTCGTTGTATGGTTGTTCCACGAACCGGCCGACATCCCGTTTTGGCAGAAGTTTCGGGGCGCCTGGTATCCTATCAACTCTTTCTTGGTGCTCCCTCATTTGGTCGTGGAGTGTTTTATTCTCATTCTCCATTTTTTCCATTTTCCTCATAATAGCTATGAGGGCGTCGTTACATGCATCATCAACAGTGTGAGTGTTACCTGTCGAGGAATGATCGTGTTGCTCATTGATGGTTGTTGGGGTGTCAACTCGTGCGGTGTTCCTACTCACCCCTTGAGCGGGTTTGTCGAGTATGCTATTTAGGGTGCTTGTCAGCCACGCCTCCAATAACCTTTTCAATGCGGGCGGCTCTTCCTCCGTCGTGGACGTGGAGACTCCCTTCTCATGTGAAGCGGTTACACTCCCATGAGGAGGAGGTTAGTCACTTTACCTGGGTGAGACGCTCGGCGTCGCATTCTCCTCGTCTTCCCTGTCCAGCTCTTCGATGGTGCCTAGGAGGTTAGTAGTGACGCCTATCGCTGCTTTCAGTCTTTCCTCTCATTTTCCTGGCATTGTTAGCTTGTACAAACAAGAAAAAGGAAGCTTTTGTTGTTGTTTTTTTAGATCTAGAAGAAACTAAACTTTTTAACTAGGACCTCCCAACAGTCGGCGCCAAATTGTTTGACCAAAAAGTTTTAAGTCCTTTTTGCTAAACCAATTTAATAAATAGATAAAGGGTGAATCCAAGTTAAAAGTAATAAATTCCAGATCCGAAGTTTAACAACTTTGGTGGTACGGGATCGTGTTCAGGTCAACGAATGTCAAGTTAGTGCTCAATGACTATCAATAAATGTGAGAATGAAAACATGCAATAAATGTGATAAATGACATTAAATGTAATAAGAAGGAATTTATCACCCAGATGTTGAATGAGATGGATGATTCCTTCTTCTGACTATAGCATGTGACAGCAGACTGTGGAAATGAACAAAGTGTTATTGGATGTTGTGAATAAAATAGGAATGTTTTGTAATGGAATCCAATAGAGGAGACAAGACAAGTTTTTTGGATATTCTTGATAGTTAACCCTTTACAAGATGTTCTTTCCTAAAAGTTCTCAGCCCCTCTTTGTTTCCTCTCTCTTCCTATTTATAAAGGATATTCATAGAAAACCCTAAAAAAGTATAATTTTTGGGGAATATTCTATGGAATATTCCTATTCATAATCCTAGGAATATTCTAATAATTGCATCTGTTTATTCTCTACTCGACCTCGGCACTAGTCTCTCCCTCTGAGCGACACCTCGCAACTGCACCGTACTTGATTTCGACCTCGGCCTCAGTTCATCTGACTACATTCATTAAGATAGACCTAATTTTGGCCCATACACCATTGTCTTTGAATTTTCCCTCTTTACTATAATAAAGACTTGCTTCTACTTTTTAATTTATTTGCCTTTTTTTTTTCTTCTTTCCAATTCCATTCTTTTATCTTCGATGATGCTCATCTACCTTTTTCTCTCTTTAATAGTCTAAAGGATCACCAGATTGATCATTACTAATGTTTCAACACTTCAAGTTAGGTCTCTTATTTATTTTTAACTCTAAATATTATGGCATTGCTAAATCGACAGCAGAGGTGCTGACCCCAGCTGATTCCTAATTTAGTTGAGCTACTTATAAAGAACTATTAAAAGTACAACTACTAGAAAACTGCAAATTTGTGATGGAAAAACAAGTCGTAGAAAATCAAGCTGCCATGGCTCTCCATTTCTTTACTACTTCTCCATCTTTAAAACAATCCAACTTGCAGTGTGTATACGGTAGAAATTGGGGCTATCCGATTTTATTCTTTGGCCTAGATAGGAATGTCACGTCAAAGAGCTAGGACGTCGAGTCCGGACCGGGGTCGACATCAATTTCTGCTAGAAAAAGGTAGACTTCGAGTGACATCGACATAGCTTGATAACGGAAAAGGCGAGATATCCGCGATTGGTCGAGGATCGCGGCGTGAATCTCGGAACGGATCAATTTACAGCGGTTAATTAGATGTTAATATGGTTTCCTACTATAATTAGAAGTGTACCTTATTTAGGACTCCTCTATTATATAAAGAGTTATCATTTGTAAGGATCATCATTGTTCACTGATAAGAATAATACACTCATTACTTTCCAGCTATTTCACTTACTGTTCATCAGAGTTGCTTTATCATTTACTATTCTTACTATCCCTTCTCGAGATTACCCCAAGTCGAGGTCGAGACCTGGCTAGCGTACTGATTTAATTTATTTTATTCTCTAATTTATTCATTTATTTTCTTGCTTATCAATTAGTATTGAACGAAATTACATATCCTTAAAATCACAATATAAGTTTAATTGTTATCCGAATTTGAGGGTAAACACAGTGGTAGATTCAACGACCAAAAATTGAACATGTCAAATTATATTTAACACGCAGGTTGGGCACATGGTTTTTATATTTATTGTTATCTCTTTTGATGGTGCACATGGCTATTTATCTGTTCGATAATGTTATGATCCAGTATCCTATTTTAAATTGTTTATTTTTACTATAAAAAAGATATCGTTTAATAACTGTGAGCAGCTAAAGAATATGATAAATTAGGACAAGTTGGTCTTGTTATGATTAAAGTAGCTGTACTAATACACCCACCAATTTGAGATGAATTGAGGAGAACTACCGTCACACCGTGACTCATGTTGGTGCTAGAGAACAAACAACGCATCGCAATTCATTTCATTTATTAACTTACACGATGGGGTGTTAATTATTTGCGTATACTATACTCTCTTTGATAATTGGTGTTTTTTTTTATTTTATTTTTATGTATGTATAACTTATTATTAATTCCTATTATATGGGTACGTACATATACACTCGCACACGAGAACCAATTAATTGAGAAATGAGAATGGTGTTACATTAAATTAGGTGTTTGTAAGAAGTCTATTCAGTCCGCTTAGAAAATTATATCTTCTGTGAAGATTAGTGTGAGATCGGAAGAACCTTCACGTTTAAATAATCATCCGATAAAGTATTATTAAGTATCGGAAAGAGATGAATTTGAATATATACGAAAATGCGTACATGTATATAATTAGCATAACCTACCTATTCAATAGAGAATTAACCATTTAACTATACACAAAATACAAATGAGCGTTAAGCGTAGACTCATTCAGGAATAAAAAAAATATATTCGTTGATTCTCTTTTTCCCACTTATCCTTCCTCTATCTTTGTGGTTTATATTCTTGTACGATTGACAAGAAAATGAAAAAGAAATTAACAGTAATGAAATAAATGAGAACCACAGAAATTCTATCTTGACAAAGCATAATTCATGTCGTGAAAAACGTGCTATTGAGATTGAGGGTCTTATTTAAGTCACAATAAACTAATTTATCTAAACATCTTCAACTTCTCCCATTTCTCCTTCCTATAATATTTTGTTAAAACCATAATATGAGGTCTTTTGCTTTGCTTTTCTTTATTTCAACTATAGTAGCGGTGACAGTGGCCTCTACTTCCGACAATGTAGAGGTCATAAGCCAAGTGGTAGAAATCCATCGTCTAAGGCCACAGATTGGCTCTGCTGGTTATCCCGTCCCACAATTGGACTGTCTTAGTTGGCGTCTTGCTGTGGAGACTAACAACATTCAGAAATGGAAATTGGTGCCTAGCTCCTGTGAAAACTATATAGGTCATTACATGTTAGGCAAACAATATCGTCATGACTGTGAGGCTGTGGCCAATGCTGCTATTGAGTACGCCAAGAGTCTCAAACTAGGCGGAGATGGAAAGGACGTTTGGGTGTTTGATATTGATGAGACTACTCTCTCTAATCTTCCTTACTACGCTCGATCTGATGTTGCTTTTGGGTAAATTTACAAAAACCATCAAAATTAATTAATTCCTTTTTTATGTAATTATTTATTCGTTTTAGTAGCTATTGCGAACTAGCGTATCTCATGCATTTTTGTTGCAGTGCTATACCTTACAACAATACAAAGTTTAATGCGTGGGTGGCCGAGGGGAAAGCACCTGCCATTCCTGCGACACTTAGAGTATACAAAACAGTGTTGTCTCTGGGAATCAAGCCAGTCTTCATAACAGGGACTCGAGAGTCTTTCAAACAAGTAAGGATCACAAATCTCAAGAAAGCTGGTTACAGTAACTGGGCAAAGCTTGTACTAAAGTAAGCATATATACTACTCCCTCCGCCTCACAATTTATGTGTCTTACTTTTCTTTTTAACCCCAATGCGATGATTTAGATAGAGTCATACAAATATGTATGACTTAATTTAGATCACAAATTACAAAAGTTTATCTTTCGTTGTTAAACTTTTTGTAGGGGAGATAACGATTCGGGAACAGCAGTGGAGTTTAAATCAAGCAAGAGAACAGAGCTAGTGAAAGCTGGATACAGAATTGTTGGCAACATTGGAGACCAATGGAGTGATCTGATAGGAGAAAACGTGGGTTCTCGTACTTTCAAAGTCCCTGACCCTATGTACTACATTGGTTGATCGATCCAAACCCCTGATATTTTCTTTCTTGATTCTCGTGCTACTAGCTTTCTTTGTTGTGATATGTGAGATGTACGCTAAGCTCACTGTTACAGTATGATGTATCATGTCCTTGACTTTGTGCTCACCCCCCACTACAATAAAGTAACGCCTTGCTTCAAGATTTTAATTTTATGCCCTTTTGAAAAAGGATATTTTAGCGGCTCTCAAACTAATAGCCGAATATATATATATAT
>NW_017671817.1:232447-248094 GCF_001879085.1 Nicotiana attenuata
ATATATATAAATATATATATATATATATATATATATATATATATATATATATATATATATATATATAAAATTATAAATTTTATATTTTTTTTTGCTACATAATATAAATAGTTTTTGACGCGGGCTAAAAGTGATAATACCCCTTCTCTTTTTCTTCTAGACACTTATGTTCCCTTCGTCTTAAATGACGCACATCTACATTTCTCCTTTTGTTGAAGAATCAAATATGCGCCATACCTGTCAAGCAGCTGCTCCATCTCATTTTGTTAGTTAGTTAGGATCTTAGATGACAGTTGTCGCGCCCCCTTTTTTCCTCCTCGCGGAGAATGCCCGGGTTTTAACATTTCATGGTAGAAATAACTCTTTTCCTTTCGAGAATTGAGTTTTGAAGAGTCGCCACCTAACGAATTATGGTGCGTTAGGGCACCTTGAGCAATTAACTCATAGACTAGTTTGCATTACCAGAGATTTAGGGTAAGAGCTCGAAATAATCTTGAGGGAAATGTGTTAGGCACCCCTCACGGTCCACAACGGTGGGTCCCGGCCAAACTTATACTATGTGAATTAGTCAAATAAACAGATAAACATTTTCACCACGTACTTGCAAGTAAGGCATGTTTTGACATTCAAGTAATGAAACAAGGAAAAGGGTTTGAACAAGTTGCACATATATAAAGAAAAGTAAATTCATTTAAACAACGGGAGTTGGGAAAGGGGTTCCTAGGTTGGTTAGCCTACAGGATCATACCCACACAATGTCAGGTAATCACTCGTCAATGAGGGGCTACACGTGACATTAACGCGTAGTCATCATATCCTTACTACCCAATACCCTCCCATTGGTCATAGCCTAAAGCGTTCTAACAGCCTTGAAAGATATCCTATGTGTGCATTACCCGTCCCTATTTCGTGGCCCCGGAGGTATTTAGGACCTCTAATTTGGGTAGTTCTAGACCATCCTAAGGTGTTTTAAAGGAGAAAAATCTAGGCGTCAACAAAAACAATTAGGACTGCACTGAAGAGAGAACAATTAAAGCCTCACATTTACCTCCACAAACAGAGCAAACAAGTGCACGTCTTAAACACAATTTCAGGTATTTAAAAGAATCCCTAGAACAGGATATCTAGATGAGCAGAGATTATACAGTATACAATTAAGGCCAAAGTGTGAAAGAACTGAGTCCATTTGCCTACTGATTTTAGACTCGCTGAGTATGAGCAATCGTAGATATCAGAACATGGTTTTACGGTTGCAGAATTTTAATTGTCCTATAGGCTTGCCTAGGCGTATAACAGTGATGTCCTATGAGCATGATATCTATATTGATTAGGAATGCAGTAAAATAGTAAAATGATTTTTTTAGACAACTTGAGATCCTATAGGCATGCTTTCTAGCAGTATTAATTCAAAGCAGTATTTGAAGACTTATTTAAAGAAGCGGACAGATTAATTGAATTAAACAAATTCAGAATAAACAAACATGAATTAAACTGATTTATATAACTAAAATGGTTTTAAGTTCTATAGGCATGATTTCTATTAGAGCTGATTTAATTCCTATAGGCATGGTATCTAATTATTAAAAGCCATTTAGATCCTATAGACATGGTTTCTAATTGTGTGGAAGCAAAGCAAACATAACAAACACATTTGAATCAACCTGGATCCTATAGGCATGGTATCTACCCAATTTTACCCGCAATGCGTATACTACCCTCCCTTTTTACTAAACACCCCATTGTTTGTTCAATAATTATTACAGACTAATGAATTGAATAAAAAATTACATAAATAAACAGAAATTAATCTATAGGGAGCCTGCAACAGGCCCAAATGATTTCCAAGCCTCCGGTAGTCTCAAATGCCAAGGTTCCATAGCCAATTTCATGTCCAGGTGTGTTTAAGTTCCCAAAGGACCTCAAGGATCCCGGGCAGTGCTCACACCCAGACTTTCTCAAATAGTAACTGATTATTGTGCAGTTTGGAAAGGCCAGCTCTGACATGCCAGAGTTCAGAGAGATCTCAAGGGTCTCGAGGCAGTACACATATCAGAGGGGCAGAACCTAGTAATCTAAGAGTAAAGTGAGAGTGCTTGCCATAGTTTTGAAAAGGTTTTGAAAATAGTACAAAGATGACTTTAAGAGTGAAAAAGGTTTTCAGAAACAGGCAATAGTTTGGTAGTAAAAGATAGTTTGAGAAGAGCACCAAAACTCTTTTGAAAACAGCAGATAATCAATAAAACATTCAGATTTAGAAACACTCAACAAACAGATCTCACATGGGAATAAAGGGATTGGGGCACATAAGAGTCACATATAGAAAACCCAACATGATCACACAATTAAGGGATTAAACAGATATTCACAAACAGGCTGGTTAAGTATCAGATAACTAGGTGAAGTGTAGACATGCTAATCATACATTGTACAGGACAGAGTTTAGACATGCTAGGCAAAAAAGTAAGCAGGAAGACAGATTGAATTCATAGCTGATGAACTAGTACAGGAATAAAACACATAGGGTTTAGATTTCAAAATTTAACTAGAGACATACCAGTTGCAGTTCCAATATCTAGCCTTGGCTTTCAGCCGGCTAGACCAGTGAGTGTCACAAGTAGCAGCGAAGAAAAGAGAGTTTTAGGGTGTAAGTGTGCTTTTTTGGACTAATGTTCTTGTTTCGAAGTGAGAATAGGAAAGTGCTTATATAGCAGTTCGAGGGTAGAGTCAATAAGGTAAAAGAATCATAAATCAGCAATTAAGGGCAATCAGAATCCAATCATATAAGGGGTTCTGAATAGACTCCTTTAATTAAGGGCAATTAGCCAAACGGTAACAACAGAGGTTTAATTAAGGCAAAAGACCAAATCATACCAAATAAAGAATCAGTATGAATCCCAAAGTTATACGAGCAAGCAATTAAGGCAGAGACGACCAATTAAAGTTATAAACAAGGAAACAAAATAAAGTCTATGCATACCAATCTTTAACAGAGTAGTCAATCAGCCAGAATTTAAAGTAATATTGATTTCTAGAAAGAATATATATCAGTTCCCATAAATAGAAAATAAACTAAGTAAAATTTCACAGAAATATAGAACTTAGCCGGAAAAATTAGGTCAGAACCCCAATAGGCTCAGTTAGAGAGACAATCACGAAGGAGTCAGCAACTATCACAAATAACTTAAATAAAGCAAGAAATAATAGTCAGAATGAACATAGACATGGAGGATCAGTAGAAAAATTGAACCAAGAACTTATTAGAGGAATATTAGGACAAGAAAGCCACGAGATATTCAAATGGCTAAGAGAAATCACAGGAACCCAGGCAAGAACAAAGGCAATACTCAAATAATTCAGAAACCAAACAAAAGAGTCGAAAAAATTAGGGTTTTTAGTATAAACAAGTTGAAGTTAAAGCAATCCTAATAAAATTGGTTAAAACATATAAAAAAAGAAGATTAAACACTCGAATCATTAAATGTTTTGGAAAAAGAAATTTTAGGAAACCCTAGTTTAGAGAAAGATGAAAAATCACTTGAAAATCATACGATTCTTGTAAAGAATCACAAGGTTATTGTAAAACTCAATAAACAAGTTTAAATTATCTCAGATCTGTACGGATCTAAGAGGTTCAGAAGAAAGAAATTAGGGTTTCGAGGAGAACAACACGGAGGTGCAGAAACCTGCTTAAAAACCCATAGATCGTAGCCGATGTAGGACGATCTTACTCAGAATCACACCGGACCAGCCTGAAACAGGCGAGAAAGGGGCCATAGATGCGAGCCAACTAGCCCTGGTCCCTTGAGGACCCTGGAGATGGCAAGACTAACGCGAAGGAGGCCATTGGAGGCCTGGGGGTGGTGAGAAATCATCGTAGATAGCCATAGGTGAGTGTCAGTGAGGTTTGATTAGGGTTAGGTTTGAGAGCGTTTGAGAGAAGAGAGGGGTTTCAGGGCGGCGGATGGTGGAAATGAAAGGGTTTGGGGGGGGGGGTCGTTTGGCTTATTTTAGGAAGGGTCGTTTGTGGCCGTTGATCTCTATGATCAACGGCTGAGATTAACTGGGGCCGGATCGGGCAGCTGGGTTTGGGCTGGTTAATTTTAATTGGGATTGGGCTGGTAATTGGGTTGAATTAGGGCTGAAATTGAAATAAAAATAGGCCAGAATTGAAATAAAATAGGACTAGATTTTAAATAACCCCTTTTAATAACTAAATAATTTATAATAAAATGAATTCCAAAAATATCTTTGTGTACTAAAATGATTTAAAATAGTTATTTAATATTTAAATATATAAAAGACCATTTTATGCATCAACAATGTAATTATGCACTAGTATGGGCTATTATTGCAAAGATGTGCAATTTAGCCTAAAAATATAAATATAATTACAAAAAATGCTCTAAAAGTGTTTAAACACTATGTTGGCATAAATAATGAATTTAGATGACTAAATGATCACAAAAGTAATTTGAAGGACAATTATTGGATATTTGTAAATAAAAGAGAGAAAATAAATTGATTTGGAGCTTTTAAAATTATAGAAAAAGTATAAAAATGTTTATGCATGATTATAATTGCATATATATATATATATATATATGTGTGTGTGTGTGTGTGTGTGTGTGTGTGTGTGTGTGTGTGTGTGTGTGTGTGTGTGTGTTAAAAATATATGGGGGGAAATTGGGTATCAACAGCTGCCTCTATTTACCCGGGAAGGATAAAAGAGTTTTCGGGTAAAGAAATAATGGCCAATTTTGACTGAACGGGATGTTTTCAAAGATAGAGGCCGGATTCCGGTCTTGAGTTGCCTACGTATCCCTGGTTTTACAGGAATCAGGCCATGTGTAGTTCTGGATTCATTGGCGGAATATACCGATGAAGTCATTGCAAAGACGGACACAAGGTGCAAGAGTGGTTATGGTTAGGGATAGTTTGAAGTAACTGGAGTGAGGTCGCTCCTGCTAGGATAGCGGTTGCTTGCTGATCACCTGCCGATAAAGAGATGCTACTAACATGTATTTGTGCGAATATTTAAACATGATGCAGATTCTCTTTGGACCATGAGAGCTGTCTTTGGACGGTTAAGGATGACGTCCTCGGACCATGATGTCCTGGGCCATGAATTATTTAGTGAGGGATTCACAGGCCATGAAATGGTGTTCTCGGGCCATGCAGATGGTGCCTCCGAACCATGATGCCTTTGAATAATGATATGCGAATTTGAGGGATTCTCAGGCCATGGCATGGTGTCTTCCGGCTATGAGGATGATGCCTTTAGACTATGACGCCTTTGGAAAGATTGGCGATATTTCAGCCCATGAGATGCAATAATAAGATGTTGTCAAGACAAGGCTTAGTCTTGCGAGATGAAGGGCAGAGCTTATCCCGATAGAAGAGCAAATAGATAGTACCGGAGTAGAGCAACATTTATGCAAGGAGGGACAATGTTTAGTCCCATGCAGATGGAAGGCAGTGCTTAGCCTTATGCACATATGGAGGCAGTGATTAGCCTCATGCAAGTAATAGGGAGGCAGGGCTTAGCCTCATGCAAATAGGGAGGCAAGGATTAGCCTCATACAGATAGGGAGGCAAGGATTAGCCTCATGCAAGATGGGGAGGCAAGGATTAGCCTCATGCAGGTATGGAGGCAAGGATTAGCCTCATGCAGATATGGAGACAAGGATTAGCCCCATGCAAGTGGGAGGCAGGGATTAGCCTCATGCATGTATGGAGTCAAGGATTAGCCTCATGCAGATATGGGGAGGCAAGGATTAGCCTCATGCAATTAGGGAGGCAGGGATTAGCCTCATGCAGGGTAGGGAGGCAAGGATTAGCCTCATGCAGATAGGGAGGCAAGGATTAGCCTCATGTAGGTGGGGAGGCAAGGATTAGCCTCATGCAAGGTAGGGAGGCAAGGATTAGCCTCATGCAGGTGGGGAGGCAAGGATTAGCCTCATGCAAGGTAGGGAGGCAAGGATTAGCCTCATGCAAGTATGGAGGCAAGGATTAGCCTCATGCAAGGTAGGGAGGCAAGGATTAGCCTCATGCAAGTATGGAGGCAAGGATTAGCCTCATGCAGATATGGGGAGGCAAGGATTAGCCTCATGCAAGGTAGGGAGGCAAGAATTAGCCTCATGCAGGTGGGGAGGTAAGGATTAGCCTCATGCAAGGTAGGGAGGCAAGGATTAGCCTCATGCAGGTATGCGGGACAGGTCTTAGTCCCATGCAAAGAGCGAGTTGCAAATAAGAGTAGCATATGTCTTAGCTGGAGATATATTCGGTGTCTGATGGACTGATTGATAGTGATCTTGTTACGTGTACGTATTTGCAGACGCTATTGCTATGTCAGATGTACCTGCGTTCAAAGAAAAATTGTAAGTTTTGTGAGGGGGGGAGGTTGGTTTGTGCTTCTGTCCGCTGGCCTTGCTTTGCTCCGTTCTGGGGCCCTTTTGAGTTTCCTGGGTAACCTGACTGTTACAGAAATAGAGTTTTCGAAAATATGCAATTATTGATAAAAAATAGAGTTATTTAGAAACATATTGAAATATCAAGTAATTTAGATGAACTGGTGACTGTAACACATTTCAGAGACACTGCAACTTTCTCATGTTAGAATTTTGAGGGTCCTCCTAAAAATTCTGCCCCAGTTTGGTAGATGATCTTCGGCCATTTGCGGGTAACGAGCCTTGTTGAACTTCTTCGGAATTTTGAGAATCCTTCTCAAAATTCTGCCCCAGTTTCTTAACCGATTTCCGACTATCTATCATATATTGGCGGTGGCTGGACTTGCTCCGGGATTTTGAGGGTCCTCCTCAAAATTCTGCCCCAGTTTCTGATCTTGGGGGGAATGGAAATTTTATTATGATATGACCGAACCCATAAGGCTGCCTACGTATCCCCGCTTAAACGGGAATCAGGTCAAGCGTAGTTTAATTACATTAGATGAGGAAATGCAAATAATCTAAGCATAGTATCTTTTGACTGCGTCTGAATTGATTGGTTTTGGCCAAATTTCTCCGTCCACTTCTAAAAGTATAAGTGCACCTCCTGTCAGCACCCTGTGAACCATGTGCGGACCTTGCCAGTTGGGAGAGAATTTCCCTTTGGCTTCATCTTGATGTGGGAAGACCTTCATAGCACCAACTGTCCTGGTGTAAATTGTCTTGGTTTGACCCTTTTGTTGAAAGCTCTGGACATTCTGTTCTGATAAAGCTGACCCTGGCACACTGCATTCATCCTCTTTCCATCGATAAGGGCCAATTGTTCATAGCGGCTCCTTATCCATTCTGTATCGCTGAGTTCAACTTCTTGTATTACTCTTAAAGAGGGAATCTCTACTTCGGCTGGGATGACAACTTCAGTACCGTAAACCAACATGTAGGGAGTTGCTCCGGTTGATGTGCGAACTGTAGTGCGATATCCCAACAGGGCAAAAGGTAGCTTCTCGTGCCATTGCTTGGGGTTTTCTACCATCGTCCTCAGTATCTTTTTGATGTTTTTGTTAGCGGCTTCCACCGCTCCATTCATCTGAGGTCTATAGGTTGTGGAATTCTTGTGCTTGATTTTGAAAGTTTCGCACATGGCTTTTACCAGATCACTGTTGAGATTGCAGCATTATCAGTGAGAATGGACTCGGGAACTCCGAATCGGCAAACAATACGATCTTTGACAAAGTCTGTGACGACTTTCTTGGTTACAGCTTTGTAAGATGCAGCCTCTACCCATTTTGTGAAGTAATCAATGGCTACCAGAATAAACCTGTGTCCGTTTGAAGCAGTGGGCTCAATCGGTCCAATGACATCCATTCTCCAGGTGGCGAATGGCCAAGGCGAGCTTGTTGCGCTGAGCTCATTTGGGGGCACTTTTATCATATCAGCATGCACTTGACATTGGTAGCATTTGCAGACATACTGGACGCAGTCGGTCTCCATGGTCATCCAAAAGTAACCGGCCCTGAGTATCTTTTTGGCCAAGACAAAACCATTCATATGCGGGCCGCAGGTCCCAGCATGTATCTCCTCAAGTAGCTTAGAAGCTTCTTTTGCGTCGACACATCTTAGCAATCCTAAATCAGGAGTTCTCCTGTACAAATTTCCTCGCTGTGGAAGAAGTGATTGGCAATCTCCAAAGTGTGTGTTTCTATGTGTGGTTTGCATGCTCCGGATATTCTCCTTTCGCCAAACACTCCTTGATGTCATGGAACCAAGGCTTTCCATCTGTCTCTTCCTCGACGTGGGCACAATAAGCCGGTTGATTATGGACTTTTAATGGGATGGGATCAATGAAGTTCTTGTCCGGATGCTGTATCATAGATGACAAAGTGGCCAATGCATCGGCAAACTCATTCTGAATTCTGGGTACGTGCCGAAACTCTATCTTGGTGAACCTCTTTCTCAATTCCTGCACATGGTGCATATATGGCAATATCTTGGAATTCTTGGTGGCCCACTCTCCTTGTACTTGGTGCACAAGAAAATCTGAATCCCCAATTACTAGCAGCTCCTGAATGTTCATGTCGACTGCCATGTTGATTCCTAGTATGCAAGCTTTATACTCCGCCATGTTGTTAGTGTAGGGAAATCTGAGTTTAGGAGATACCGGATAATGTTGACCTGTTTCTGATACCAAAACTACTCCAATGCCCACTCCTTTGAAATTTGCAGCCCCGTCAAAGAACATCCTCCAATCGTCGTATGCTTCAGTAATGTCCTCTCATACAAACGACACTTCTTCATCAGGAAAAAACATTTTCAAGGGTTCGTATTCTCCCCCCACTGGATTCTCAGCAAGATGATCTGCCAATGCTTGTCCTTTGACCGCCTTTTGAGTTACGTAGACGATATCGAACTCACTCAACAGTATCTACCATTTGGCCAAATTTCCGGTTGACATGGGCTTCTGAAATATATACTTCAAAGGATCCATCCTGGATATGAGGTATGTGGTATAGGCACAGAAGTAATGCCTTAACGTCTGGGCCGTCCAGGTCAAAGCACAGCAGGTGCATTCCAGCAAAGAGTACCGTGATTCATAAGGTGTGAACTTCTTACTCAAGTAGTATATGGCTTGCTCCTTTTCCTTGTCTTGTCATGTTGTCCCAGGACACATCCGAAGGCTCCATCCAATACCGATAGATAGAGTAGCAAAGGCCGTCCCGGCTCTGGCGGGACCAAGACCGATGGTGTGGACAGGTATTCCTTAATTTTGTCAAAAGCTTTCTGACAATCTTCGGTCCAGCTTGTCTCGGCATCTTTCCTCAGAGGGTTCACATATGACTGTGGACTGTGCTATGAAGCGACTGATATAATTGAGGCGCCCTAGGAATCTCATCACGTCCTTTTTGCTCCTAGGCGGCGGTAACTCCTGAATAGCCTTGACTTTAGACGGATCTAGCTTGATCCCTCGACGGCTGCCAATAAATCCCAGTAATTTTCCTGCGGGAACCCGAATGCACACTTGGCGGGGTCAGTTTCAAGTTGTACCTCCTTAGTCTGTTGAAGAACTTTCTCAAGTCTGCTATGTGGTCTGCGGCCCTCTTGGATTTGATAATGACGTCGTCCACATATACCTCTATCTCCTTGTGTATCATATCATGGAAGATGGTTGTCATGGCTCTCATGTAGGTAGCCCCAGCATTCTTTAGACCAAATGGCACCATCTTGTAACAGTACACCCCCATGGTGTAATAAAGGCTGTTTTCTCCGCGTCCTCTTCGTTCATCCAAATCTGGTGATAACCAGCAAAGCAATCTACAAAAGATTGGAGTTCATGCTTGGCGCAATTATCGATCAGGATGTGTATGTTTGGCAGTGCAAAGTCGTCCTTGGGACTTGATTTGTTTAAATCCGGATAGTCAACACACACTCTGACTTTCCCATCTTTCTTCGAAACTGGCACAACGTTGGCTAACCAGGTTGGGTACTCAACCACCCTGAGAACTTTGGCTTTGATCTTCTTGGTAACCTCCTCCTTGAATTTCAGGCTCATGTCTAGTTTGAACTTTCTGAGTTTCTGGTTCACCGGCGGACATATTGGATTTGTAGGTAACTTGTAAGCCACTATGGACGTGCTCAAACCTGTCATGTCATCATATGACCATGCGAAAATGTCCTCATATTCTTTTAGGAAACGGACGTACTCTTCCTTCTCTGTTGGTGATAAGTGAATGCTGATGCGAGTCTCTTTGACGGTCTCGGCATCCCCCAAGTTTACTGCTTTGGTTTCGTCCAGATTGGACTTAGGCTTATTCTCAAAGTTTTCCACCTCCCTGACAACTTCCTCGGGTATCTCGTCTTCTTCATCTGAATCACTGTTCTCATGTTGCGTTGCCTCATTACATGTCACAATCACCGGTTCAGCAGGAAAAGTAATAATAACGCTGTAGAAAGAGAAAGTGTAGAAATAGTAATGAATAATAAAGAGCAAATGCATTTGATTAAAATTAAACAACATCCAGACAAATACGGCTCGGTGAATCGAGCATTTATTTTGAAACAAGCAAGTCTTTAAAACAAAGTTACTTAAAATTTTAAATGCCCAGATTGGCAATAGAAATAAAATTTTCCAAGCTACCTAGGGACTCGGCGGACCCGGGATGGTGTGGCGGTCCAGTTCCTGAGAACAACTCCCTTCTCCACAGTCTGAATAGTGAGGCCTTCTTCCTCCTCCTCCTCAATTATTGCATCGCATTCCATTTCTTCGTCCTCCAAGAACAGATTCTTCAGCCCAGCTAATGCTTCCTCTTCTGCAGTTCCCCATATTGTATCAGCTTGGTGAAAGGCTTGATCCAGACGTGGCACTGGTTGCTCAAGAGGGTAGTACGGTCCATGCCATGGAGGCGACCAATCTTTATACTTTTGCCATGTGTATTGATATCGAGCCCAAATGTAGTACCATGACCCTTCAGCCGTATCGGTTTAGTGATACCCTGGAGATTCTTCCCAAGTCCTTTACCGGGTTCATACCCAGACCATGCCAGTATGCTCTCTATTTTACTGCTCCACCATTTATCTTTCTCGACGGCATTGACACGTTCAATGTGATGATAGGTTTCCCCTCCTAGCTTTCTTCTATTTCCAATAACCGAGATGGTTTGACTGGTGTAGATGGGGTTACTCCCATCTCCGTGAATGATCACCTCTTGACGATTCCATTCGAATTTCACGGCTTGATGTAGTGTGGATGCCACAGCCCCAGCGACATGGATCCATGGTCGGCCTAACAGAAGATTGTATGAGGCCGGTATGTCGAGCACCTAAAACTCAATGTCGAACCAAGTTGGCCCCATCTGCAAGAACAGGCTAATCTCCCCGATCGTGGCCCTTTGAGACCCATCAAAAGCTTTCACATTCATGCTTCCTGCCCGTATTTCATGAAAACCTTTGTCCAATCTTTTTAGAGTGTCCAACGCACAAATACTGAGGCTTGAACCTCCGTCAACCAAGACCCCAAGAAATGAAGTAATCTTTGCATTGCACTGTAATGTGCAGTGCCCTGTTCTGATTCAGACCCTCAGGTGGCAACTCATCCTCGTAGAAAGTGATTTTGTGACATTCCAACACCTGTCCTACCATGTTAGATATCTCTCCGCTGGTGATGTTATTGGGAACGTAAGCTTCGCTCAACACTTCCATCAAAGCGTTCTTGTGTGCTTCTGAATTTTGTAACAGTGACAGGATGGATACCTGAGCTGGGGTTTTGTTCAAATGATCAGTGACGGAATATTCCCTTGCTTGCACTTTCCTCCAAAGGTCATCTGGCCCTGTTTCAATGACAGGCTGCTTGGAAGTAGTATCCTTACTTGGTCCTCCCAAGTGCTCAGGTGTGTAGATTCTCCCGGTCCTGGTCATTCCTTGTGCAGCATCGGATTCCTCCATCTTTGCCTTTCCTTTGCGCCTAGCTTCGGCAACATAATCCCAAGGTATTGCTTTTGAGTGGAAAGGAGGTGTGGTTGATACTGTCACTGTGAAAGGTGTGGCCACTTCCACTCTAAACGGAGCAGGGGTGGCTACAGGCGGAGCCACCTCTACCTCAAACGGAACTGATGTAGCAACCTCAACCTCGATTGGTGACTGAGTCTGGACCACAATAGGAGTAAGTGTGACTGGGGGTTTGAAGTCATCACCTTCCCGAATAAGCCCAATCGACCACTCAGGGTCCCAATCTTCGTTCGTCTCTATCATATGTATTCCACCACCTCTATGATCAGGGAGAGGGTTGTTGCGAACATTGGGTGTGGCCACATTTGCCTGTATAAACTTGTTGTCAATCAACGTCTAGATTTTGTCTTTCACTGCTCGGCACTTGTCAGTGGTGTGCCCTTTCATACCTGAATGGTACGCAAAAGTTTTGTTAGGATTGACCCATTAGGATGGATTCTCTAGTGCCATAGAGGGAACAAAAATGACGTAACCTGCGGCTTTCAACCTTTCATACAGCTGGTTAATGGGTTCAGCGATGGCGGTGTATTGTCTAAGTGGCTTTCGGTCAAAATTGGGTCTCGGTCTTGGATAATTTTAGTGAGTCGACCGGCGATTGGAAGTGAGGTGGTTCGGAGTTATAGGCATGATAGGCAGTGGCTGGTTGGGAGTATCTGGGAGATGATGGTTGATATGTAGGTGGTGGTTCTTGGTATGTGGATGGAGGTGTTTGATATGTGGGGGGAGGTGTTCGATAGGTAAGTGGAGATTTCGGGCCTTGAGCCACCATTACTGCCCCAATGTCTTTCTTCTTTGATATGCCGCCTGATTGAAATGCTTTATTTGTGGCCTGTAATGCCTCAAAATTCATTACCATCCCGCTCTTAATGCCTTCCTCAATCCTTTCCCCAAGATTGATGATATCGGAGAATTTATGGTTTTCAATAACCATCAACCTTTCGTAATACTGCGGGTCTTGTGCTCTGACGAAGAACTTTTTCATCTATTCTTCGTCCAACTATGGCCTGACCTTGGCCGCTTCTGACCTCCACCGGGTAGCACATTCACGAAAAGTCTCAGTGGGTTTCTTCTTAAGATTCTGGATGTAAAAAACATCGGGTGCATTTTCTGTGTTGAACCTGAATCGATCCATGAAATTCGATGCCATACTTACCCAATTGGACCATTTCTTGGGATCCTGGCTGATGTACCAGGATAAAGCATCACCAGTAAGATTCCTCATGAAGAGTTCCATCCCGATCTTCTCGTCCTTTCCGACCTCGACAAGCTTGTTAGGTGCTTAGATGAACCCTAGGATCACCTGTGTCGTCGAACATCTCGAACTTAGGAGGTTTGTACCCCTCCGGCAGTTCCACATCGGGTTGTATGCATAGGTCTTCATAATTCAAGCCTTTTATCCCTTTGCCGCCTTCGACACCCTAAACCCGGCTTGTCAATTTCTTGAGTTCTTCAGCCATGTTTTTAATGAGCTGGTCCTTCTCTGAGGATTTTGGTGCATAGGAAGTTGGCTGAGTAGAGTGAGGTATGGTCTCCACATATATGGGGTTGTTTTAATGAGTGCTAGGGGCTTGGGTGTAATGATGGTCATTGGTTGAGTTTTGAGGATCGGGAATGGGTTGTGGTGTATTTTGGGGAGTGTGGTAAGTGGCGGTTGGTGGGTATTGGATTGATTGGTGGTGGTATTGTGGTGGAGTTGGTATTGGTAAGGGATTGAGATCTTAAGGTGGGGTTGTGTATGGATGTGGTGCGGGAGGGTTTTATGGGTGTTGGTTTGATGTGTTTTGGGGAGGTGCCGGGTTCTTTGTGTTCTATTGATTGATGTCGGGGACATTCAGGGTAAGTGATAAATTCGCCAAGTTGCGAACCTGCTCAAGCTCTCGTTGTTGCTCCAGTATCTTTTTCCAATCTCAAGACTGGATCATTTGGTGTCGGAGTACTCCGACCGTCTGAAGTTTCTGCGTTCTCAACATTCTCCTTTTGAATACCACTTAAGTCGTCCATTTTTTGTTTTTCCTTTGCTTTTTGTATTGCTTGGAGGAGGAGGAGGTGGAGGGCCTCTAGATCTGGTATGATATGCTGATGATGCCAATATGAGTTAACCAACGTTAGGGATGGGAATAATCAAAAAACATAAGGAAAACAAAAACAAGTTAGTAGGGGTTTCGAAATGTTGTTGTATTTAAACACATAGTACGGGAATATGAATTCACGTCCTAATTTGGGTGCCTCGTTGTGTCCGAGGTAGGCCTAGAGACAAATAGATTTCATATGCCAACAAATGCCTCATTTCATAATATGAGAAATAGACGAATCCTAAAACGACACTAAAATAAAACAAAAAAAAAGTCACTACTGGCACTTGGCCTTATTACATTTTAAGAAAGCAAATAGATCTAGTCTATTTGGTCCCAGAAGGACCTTCCCCGGATTCGATCTTCCTGACTCCGTCGTACAGGTCTCCCTTCTTCGTGGCCCTGGAGGTATTTAGGACCTCTAATTTGGGTAGTTCTAGACCATCCTAAGGTGTTTTAAAGGAGAAAAATCTAGGCGTCAACCAAAACAATTAGGACTGAAGAGAGGACAATTAAAGGCTCACATTTACTTCCACAAAAAGAGCAAACAAGTGCATGTCTTAAACACAGTTTCAGGTATTTAAAAGAAGCCCTAGAACAGGATATCTAGGTGAGCAGAGATTATACAGCACAGAATTAAGGCCAAAGTATGAAAGAACTGAGTCCATTTGCCTACTGTTTTTAGACTTGCTGAGTATGAGCAATCGCAGATAGCAGAACATGGTTTTATGGTTGCAGAATTTTAATTGTCCTATAGGCTTGCCTAGGCGTATAACAGTGATGTCCTATGAGCATGATATCTGTATTGATTAGGAATGCAGTAGAACAGTAAAACGATTTTTTAGATAACTTGAGATCCTATAGGCATGCTTTCTAGCAGTATTAATTTAAAGTCGTATTTGAAGACTTATTTAAAGAAGCGGACTGATTAATTGAATTAAACTGATTCGGAATAAACAAACATGAATTAAACTGATTTATTTAACTAAACTGGTTTTAAGTTCTATAGGCATGATTTCTATTAAAGCTGATTTAATTACTATAGGCATGGTATCGAATTATTAAATGCCATTTAGATCCTATAGACATGGTTTCTAATTGTGTGGAAGCAAAGCAAACATAACAAACACGTTTGAATCAACCTGGATCCTATAGGCATGGTAACTACCCAATTTAACTAGCAATGCATATATTATCCTCCCTTTTTTACTAAACACCCCACTGTTTGTTTACAATAATTATTACAGACCAATGAATTGAATGAAAGATTACATAAATAACAGAAATTAATCTGGAGCCTGCAACAGGCCCAAATGATTTCCAAGCCTCCAATAGTCTCAAATGCCAAGGTTCCATAGCCAATTTCATGTTCAGGTGTGTCAAAGTTCCCAAAGGACCTCAAGGATCTCGGGCAGTGCTCACACCCAGACTTTCTCAAATAGTAACTGATTATTGTGCAGTGTGGAAAGGCCAGCTCTGACATGCCAGAGTTCAGAGAGATCTCAAGGGTCTCAAGGCAGTACACAAATCAGAGGGGCAGAACCTAGTAATCTAAGAGTAAAGTGAGAGCGCTTGCCATAGTTTTGAAAAGGTTTTGAAAATAGTACAGAGATGACTTTAAGAGTGAAAAAGG
>NW_017671818.1:0-56300 GCF_001879085.1 Nicotiana attenuata
GGGCAGGCCCTGGATACATGTTGCCAAAGCAGTCCCTTCTACCCTGCACCAGATGGTGAAGTTCAAGTGGGACAGACAGGAGATCGTCGTGCATGGTGATGAGAGCCTGGGTGCTTACAATGATACCTCCATCCCATTTATTGAGGCCGAAGATGATAAGGGGCCTTGGGTCTACCAAGTTTCTGAAACAGTGCCAGTTGAGACGGTTCCAGAAGGCGAATGTATTCCAGGTCCAAAGTTAGCCTCCGCATCTGTCATGGTGGCTCTGAAATGCTGAAGAATGGTTTTGTATCGGGCAAAGGTCTGGGCGCATCTTTACAAGGTATCGCGCAGCCAGTGTCTCTACCTGAAAATTTGGGTACGTTTGGTCTAGGAGTCAGGCCCACAAGGGAAGATGTGAAAAAGGCTAAAAGGTCGAAAAAGAGGGCATGGGCACTCCCGAATCCTATCCCGCGCCTCTCCAAGTCCTTTGTAAAACCAGGGATCGTGAAGCGCCCAGTGTCAGCAGTCCTAAATCCTGTGGTTGATGTTGATGAAGAATTAATTGAAAGGTTCCAGAGGTTTTGTTGAGGTGAAAATGGTGGAAATTGGAGAAGGATCCAGCAAAGCGGATGTGCAGTTCGTCGGGCCGAAAGTGAAGCTTAACAATTGGAAGGCTACTTCTCTCCCTACTCGGAAGGAGTTTTGGTAGTTTGCTTTGTTTTCCTTTCTATATGGGTTATTCCAGGGCTGTAATCCAAATTATTTATTTATTTATTTATTATTTTTCGTCTGTTTTGATGTACAAACCCTTCTATCCTTTATTTTGAATGAAATGCAATTTCCCTTTTCCATTACTCCTGATAGTGTCATTTTTGTCTTTCTTTGTACAGTTCTTTTTATGCTGGTTTCAATGACATGACATGCATGAGGAATCTTCAGCCAAGTCTTAAAATCCAATCTAATTCTGAAATAATAATTCAAGAAATAAAGTGTAATGATGAAACAAAATATGATGAAGAAGCGTCATTTGAGGAAATTAGTAAAGAACTAAATCATTTTGAAGAGAAACCCAAGCCTAATTTGAATGAAACTGAAGCAATCAATTTAGGGGATCCAGATAATATCAGGGAAACCAAGATAAGTGTACACTTGGAACCACAAATCAAGGAAGAAATAATCAAAGCACTATTTGAATATAAAGATATTTTTGCTTGGTCATATGATGACATGCCGGGTTTGAGTACCGACTTGGTAGTTCACAAATTGCCAACTGATCCAGCCTTCCCTCCCGTCAAGCAGAAGTTAAGGAAGTTCAAAACTGACATGAGTGTGAAGATCAAAGAGGAAGTCACAAAGCAGCTTGATGCAAAGGTCATTCGAGTCACGCGGTATTCCACTTGGTTAGCTAATGTTGTGCCGGTGCCAAAGAAAGTTGGTAAGACCAGAGTGTGTGTTGATTACCGTGATCTCAACAAAGCAAGTCCGAAGGATAACTTCCCATTGCCAAACATCCACATTTTGATTGATAACTGTGCCAAGCATGAGATTGAGTCTTTTATGGATTGCTATGCGGAATATCATCAGATCTTAATGGATGAGGAAGATGCGGAAAAGACGGCATTCATCACGTCGTGGGGAACATATTGCTACAGGGTCATTCCATTTGGTTTGAAAAATGCTGGGGAAAATTACATGAGGGAAATGACCACCATATTCCATGACATGATACACAAGGAGATTGAGGTCTACGTAGATGATGTGATCATAAAGTCCAGGAAGCAGTCCGACCACGTTAGAGACTTGAGAAAGTTTTTCCAGAGGCTCCGCAGGTACAATCTTAAGCTCAACCCTGCAAAGTGTGCATTTGGTGTTCCGTCTGGGGAACTGTTGGGGTTCATAGTCAGTCGGCGAGGCATTGTGTTGGATCCGTCAAAGATCAAAGCTATCCAAGAATTGCCACCCCCAAGGAATAAGACTGAGGTGATGAGTTTGCCCGGGCGTTTAAACTACATCAGCAGGTTTATCGCTCAACTCACGACAACTTGTGAGACCATCTTTAAGTTTCTCAAGAAGGATGCTGCAGTCAAATGGACTGATGAGTGCTAGGAGGCATTTGATAAGATCAAGGGGTACTTTTCAAACCCACATGTGTTGGTCCCGCCGGAACCCGAGAGATCTTTAATTCTTATTTGATAGTCCTGGATAATTCATTCGGTTGTGTGTTGGGTCAAAATGACATCACTGGAAGGAAGGAGCAAGCCATCTATTATCTCAGCAAGAATTTTACATCCTATGAGGTTAAGTATACTCCCCTTGAAAGGACATGTTGCGCCCTAACTTGGGTGGCACAAAAGTTGAAACATTATCTGTCATCCTACACTACTTACCTCATTTCTCGCCTGGATCCTCTAAAGTATATCTTTCAGAAGCCTATTCCCATAGGAAGACTTGCAAAGTGGCAGATTTTGCTCACAGAGTTTGACATCATCTATGTGACTCGAACCGCGATGAAAGCCCAAGCATTGGCCGACCATTTGGCCGAGAACCCGGTGGATGAAGAGTATGAGCCATTGAGGACTTATTTTTCTGATGAAGAGGTGTTGCATATTAAAGAGCTGGAGCAGGATGAAAATCCAGGTTGGAAACTTTTCTTCGATGGAGTCGCTAACATGAAAGGTGTCGGAATATGGGCTGTGCTCATTTCCGAAACAGGGCATCACTACCCTGTTACGGCCTAGCTTCATTTTTATTGCACCAATAACATGGCTGAGTACGAGTCATGCATTCCGGGTTTGAGGTTAGCATTAGATATGAGAGTCCAGGAAGTCTTAATTTTGGGAGATTCGGATCTTTTGGTACACCAAATTCAGGGAGAATGGGAGACTCGGGATTTAAAGCTCATACCGTATCGACAATGTTTGCATGATCTTTGTCAACGGTTTAGATCAGTAGAATTCAGGCATATTCAGAAGATCCATAATGAGGTTGCCAATGCCTTGGCTACCTTGGCATCAATGTTACACCATCCGAACAAAGCTTATGTTGACCCTCTGCATATTCAAGTTCATGATCAGCATGCGTACTGTAATGTGGTTGAGGAAGAACTTGATGGTGAACCATGGTTCCATGATATCAGGGAGTACGTCAAGATGGGGGTGTATCCGGTACAAGCCTCGGGTGATCAAACAAGGACAATTCGATGTTTGGCTAGTGGATTTTTCTTGAGTGGGGGAATTTTGTACAAGAGAACTCCAAATCTTGGGCTGTTGAGGTGCATAGATGCTAAACAAGCCACGACTATCATGACCGAAGTGCATTCCGGAGTTTGCGGGCAGCATATGAGTGGTTATGTTCTGGCAAAGAAAATTCGTCGAGCAAGGTATTATTGGCTCACCATGTCATTGGACCAATTGAGCCAGCAACATCAAATGGGCACAAGTTCATTCTGGTGGCCATCGATTATTTCACCAAGTGGCTTGAAGCTATGACCTTCAAATTTGACCAAGATGGCTGTGGTTGATTTTATTCACTCAAACCTCATTTTCCGGTTCGGAATCCCCAAGGTAATCATCACGGACAATGGTGTTAATCTTAACATCCATTTGATGAAAGAAGTATGCCAACAGTTCAAGATTATGCATCAAAATTCCACTCTGTATCTCCCCAAGGCAAATGGAGCTGTTGAGGCGGCCAACAAGAACATAAAGAAGATACTTCGAAAGATGGTGCAAGGTTCTAGGCAATGGCATGAAAAGTTGCCTTCTGCTTTGCTGGGTTACCGCACTACTGTTCGCACTTCAGTAGGTGCAACTCCTTATTTGTTGGTATATGGTAATGAAGCAGTTATACCCGCGGAGGTCGAAATTCCATCTCTTTGAATTGTTGCTGAAGCTGAAATTGATGATGATGAATGGGTAAAAACCAGATTGGAGCAGTTAAGTTTGATTGACGAGAAAAGACTGGCGGCAGTGTGTCATGGTCAATTGTATCAGAAGAGAATGGCAAGAGCATACAACAAGAGGGTGCGACCCCGGAAATTTGAAGTGGGCCAGCAAGTATTGAAACGCATCCTTCTACATCAGGCTGAAGCTAAAGGCAAGTTTGCCCCAAATTGGCAGGGACCGTTCACTATAGCAAGAGTGTTGTCCAATGGTGCGTTGTATTTAACGGAAATAAAAGGCAAATGTATAGATATGGCTATCAATTCTAACGCAGCCAAAAGATATTATGTATGATTTCTTTGGTTTGTCTAATTGTGTCGTTTGTACTTGGCATGTTTCGAAGATTGGAATGACGAAGGCATTTTATTCTGCTATCTAAGCACTTTATCCTTTGTTACCCCTTTTGAGCCTTATTTTTTTCTTTCATACCCCTCTTTTGGAATCAGAAGCAGAGTTTAGAAATACCGATACAGAAGATAAATAAAAAAAAGAGAATCGAGAATTAGAAAAATGAAAAAAAGGTAAAGCAAAAGAAAAAAAGAAGAAGAAAAGAAAAGAAAAAAGAAATGAAAAAAAAGAAAAAAAGAAAAAAAGAAAAAAGAAAGAGAAAAAAGGGTAACAAAAACAAAGCAATCCCTATGTTTTGAACTACGTTCGACCTGATTCCTTTTAAGGATACGTAGGCAGCCTCACGGTTCGGTCCCATCAAAATAAAAATTCTAATGTCCCCAGGCAAAGAAACTGGGGCAGAAGTTGTGGTTTTTGTAAGAGATTTGATTCCAAAAGTTGTAATTCTGAGCCCTTTTAAGCTATTCCTGAGCCTTTATGATACCTTTTCTGTCTAACCCTATCCAAAAGCCTACATTACGGTCCAAAGAAAGACCTTCCGATCAATCTTTGAGGGTGCCAAGTCAAGCGAGATAGAGGTATGATTCACAACAGGGGCAACACTCCGTTCTACACAATGAAAAATGAATAAATGAGAGTCTTATTGGTGAAAACCCTCACGGGCACTGTAAGGCGATGGAAAGCTGAGAGAAAACTAAATTGAGAGAGTCTTATTAGTGAAAACCTTCGCGGGCACCGTAAAGCGATAGTGAGTCGAGAGATGAAAAAATGAGAGAGGTTTGTTGGTGAAAACCCGTCAGGGCACCGCAAGCGGAGTGAGGCTCGTGACTTTGCAGAGAGATTTGATTATAGAAATTCTGGTTTGAAGTATGAAGACGGGGCACAATATGATCGGGTGAATGGTCTAGGCTGATTAATCTGAAATGCATGTCATGATCATTGGTACCAGCTGCTTCGCTCAGATAAGTCTCTTTTCCTTTTCCTCCTCAAACAGTCATCCTGTTTCGAATTTTCACTTTATTCCTAACTCTCGAAGTCACTACATTTCATTTTCTTCGGGTCTACTTCTCTAAGTCTTTTCCAATGTTAGCCTTGTTAAGCAAGCAAGGAACGATTTCAAAGCTTATTACCAACTTTCAAATTGCACAAAGAAAAGTGCGGCCAAAGCATACCAGAAATAGCATGATGCAAAATGGAAAATAAGGTGTTAGTGGGAGTTCAAGTGGTCGAGTGGTTTCGTGAACTTTGGGGAAATACAGAGGTTCAAATTGGAAGGACAGAAATGTAAAACAATAGGATGAGTGTGGGGCACTCGAGTCATTCAGGGTCCTGTGGTTGAGGTTCAATCAGAAGGTCAAACAATTCTTTGCCAATCCGAGGCAGCTAATCGGAACAAAGCATGGCAGTGGAAAGGCCACCTTCAGCGGAATGCCGCAAACTAACCACCACATTTTCAAATTGATAAAATTTTCTTTGATTGAAACAGGGGCAGGAAATTTCGTTTGTTTCGGAGGAACTCTCCGTGAGGAAAGCATGTGCCAGACAGGTTCGACCGTAAGGTTTTCAGGACCCTCCTGAATAATGGGATTTAATTTGAAGTTCTCAGGACCCTCCTGGATAATGGGATTTAATTTTAGTTTTCAGGACCCTCCCGGATAATGGGATTTAATTTTAAGTTTTCAGGACCCTCCTGGATAATGGGATTTAATTTAAGTTGTCAGGACCCTCCTGGATAATGGGATTTAATTTATGTTGTCGGGACCCTCCTGGATAATGGGATTTAATTTAAATTTTTCAGGACCTTCCTGGATAATGGGATTTAATTTTATGTTGTCAGGACCCTCCTGGATAATGGGATTTAGCTTTTAAGTCTGTAGCTCTTGAATACATGATCGTTAANACTCACTGATGTTCCCAGTATCAAACTCGGCAGAAAAGTTTCTTTGTTTGTCAGTTTTGTGTAATGGCAGTGTCCACTGGATACAGGAATCAGTTTCATGTTTGCATCAGGCGTCCACTGGATTACAGGATACGATTTCAAGTTTTGCATCAGCGTCCACTGGATTACATGGAATCATTTCAGTTTTGATCAGGCTCCACTGGATATAGGATACATTTCAAGTTTTGCATCAGGCGCCACTGGATAACAGGGAATACATTTCAAGTTTTGCATCACGGTGCCACTGATTAAAGGGATACATTTCAAGTTTTGTATCAGGCGCCCACCTGGATAACAAGGGAATACATTTCAAGTTTTGCATCAGGCGCCCACCTGGATAACAAGGGAGTACATTTCACGTTTTTGCATCACGCGCTCACCTGGATAACAAGGGAATACATTTCAAGTTTTTTGCATCAAGCGCCCACCTGGATAAGAAGGGAATACATTTCAAGTTTTGCATCAGGCACCCACCTGGATAACAAGGGAATACATTTCAAGTTTTGCATCAGGCACCCACCTAGATAACAATGGAATACATTTCAAGCTTTCGTATCAAGCGCCCACCTAGATAACAAGGGAATACATTTCAAGTTTTTGCATCAGGCGCCCACCTGAATAACAAGGGAATACATTTCAAGCTTTCGCATCAGGCGCCCACCTGGATAACAAGGGAATACATTTCAAGTTTTTGCATCAGGCGCCCACCTGGATAACAAGGGAATACATTTCAAGTTTTGCATCAGGCGCCCACCTGGATAACAAGGGAATTCATTTCAAGTTTAAGCATCGGGAGCCTACCTGGAAAAAAAGAGAATTCATTTCAGAACTAAGCTTAAGATAATAGAAGGAACTCGCCTGAAGAATGACGCCGATTCAAGTTAGAAATAGCAAAAGCTCGCCTCAAGAGGGCTAGTCAACAGTTCAAGATGCGCGGCAGAACCGCAGAGGTTTTAAGATCAAGTTTGAATATATATAGATAGGATTCTTGTAACTCATAGATCATAGATTAGTCTTGCTCCTTTTCATTTTGCCTCGGTGTAATAAGGAGTTCAGCAAGCAGTAGCAACGGCAGCAGCAGTGAAATCATAGCTTCCCGGTAGTCCCAGCTACCAAAAATTCCAGGACTACACTAACCTGATTCCTTTATAGCCAGGGATATGTAGGCAACCTCGGAAGTAAGGTTCAGTCAGAACTTTCAAAAATGCTTCCCACGGAGTATCCAAGCGGGCAAAAATTGCTCGTATCCGCTTACTTTATCTTTGCCCGAAAACTCTTCGTGTTTCCGAGCAAAGAGGGGTAACTGTGAGCACGTGATTTTTGCCCTATGTGAAATGCTTCTACAGATTAAATAAATAGATTTTTCCCAAATTTTTTGCAATGTTATAGGATTTTTTGTAGAATTTTGTTAATTGTTTGCATTTTTGTGCACGTTTAATTATGCTAAAATCATGAAAAATATCAAAAAATATCATGCATTGCATTTAGATTTTGTGTTCATATTTCAGGATTAATTAGTTAATTGATTGCTTTATTAAAATAAAAATCACAAAAAAATATCTTTCATTTTTACAATTTTAGCCTTTAATGCTAATTTAGTAATTTTCTTTTCTTTACACTATCCCACAATCACCCTAAAATCCCCACCCATTTGCTTTTATCTCAAATCTGAGACTCCAACCTCAAACCCTAAAACACCTGAACAAATCACGAAAATCATACCAAGAAACCCATAGCCTTCCCTCACCACCATCCCACCACCCTTTCTCCTAAATTCATCTTTTGATTTCTTCACTATTCCAGAAAACCCTAGCTTACCCATTGCCGATTTCTCTTCTGACTCCTCGAGTTTCAAGGCACGATTTGAGTCCAAAATTACATTAACTAATCGTTCTCAGCAAGAACGATTGCTTAATGTATTTTTGGACCCACTTCAAAGTACGATCGGAGTCTAGCCAGCCTTATAAGAATCCGGGGTCCGTTCCTTCATTCCTGAACCTCATTAGGTATTACTTTCCCCTTGTTTTCTTGTCCTATTTTTATATTTACTTATGTTCTGGTCCACACCAATTGAAAACAAAAGAAAATAAAAAATGTGTTGTTAGAGTTTTCTTCATCTCTGTCTTTTATTTTGGTTAATTAAGCAGTAGCATTAATTAAAATCTTAGGATAGATCCCTTATATTGCGTCTCTTTTCCTGCTGTTTCTTCTTGTTCTTTTTCGTTTGAGTGTTTAGCTGCATGCTTTAGGTTATTAAGTTATTTTGTGTTATTATTACCTGTTCGATTTGAATGTCCCATGCTAGTTTCTTAGATTCAATCAGTTATGTATATTAGTTTAAGTTAGTTTGTCATTAGTTGTTTGAATTAGATTTAGATTTCTGATTATTAAAATCTGAAATTCATCATGAAATTGGGTCATTTTAGGTTTATATTAAGATATCCGATGTCCACACTTTTGGCTTTATTGTTTGTTGTTTGATTCGTCTATTTGATATTTGCTTGTTTGTTTTTGTTTGCCATAGTTTGTAAGTCATTAAGGACTTGTAGGGGTTAATTGAACAATAAAGAAACTTAAGGGGTTTGTTTGAAGGGTGGGCAAGAATGAGATAGGATAAAACCATGTGGGAAAGTTCTAGAATAGGGGGCAACTGGCTCTATTTGGCCAACACAAAAATACTGAAACCAATTAGAAGCTGCCAGCTATCCCATTTCTGTTAGAAAGATGCTTTTACGATCTGTGGACGGGAATAATTCCCTGATTTTAGTTTTTCTAGCACATGGCATTTAGGCCTATAAAGAGGAGCCCCTCTTCATTCATTTTAGACACACTGATACAGATTTGGAGACCCTATAAAACACCCAAAAAAGTTCTGCATTGTTTCATTGAATAGCTGAGTTTTTCTCTGATTTTCACAAGAAAAACTAGAACAAGTTCTTTTGAAGATTCTGGATTTTTAAATGCTTAAACATGGTTTTATTTTGGAGTTGTGCTATTGCTACTGGCCTTCTGTTCTTGTTCATTTTTGCTGACTTCAGGGTTTCTTTTCTTCTGTTTGCTGTATCCAGGTATCTCCATGAGCCTTAAAAATGCAAAAGTGAAGGTGTAATATGTTGGCTTGGAATAGAAAACTCTAGATCTTCTTTGTGTTTTAATGTCTTCTTTTTTATTTCTTTCGTTTGTAGCTTCTTTCAGTTGTTTAAGTTTTTTTTTAAACCGATGCTTTACTCTATAATTTAGTCATAATGTTTAGGTGTTTGAAAGTTAGAATTGGTTTTAGTTGTTTCATGTGTGGCTAAACAGTTTGCTGTGCCTAAAAGGTGTAATATTTGGGACTGTGTTAAAACTGTTGATTGTATGTTGTCCGTGTGTGTTTGAATGGCTGAATACCCTCAGCTAAGTCATTTTAAGGTTTAATGTTATTAGCATGATTGCCTATTTAGGGCTAGGATAATACATGAGTGAGTTCATATTAATATGCAGTATGTGTTGAATCATGTTATGTTTGGCTAGAGTAGTTTGTATATGTAAACTGGTGTGGTTGATAAATATTTTAAAATCAATGTCCATACTTTCATAATTGACATCATGCCATTAAAGTTAAGTCTGTAATCTGGGGATTTATGTACCTTGTTATTCAGAGTTGCTGTATTGTTTTGCCATTGGTGAATTAGAGGGAGACGGGCCTCATTAGGGCCTTAATATTGAAGTATTTGTGTGTTTAAGTTCAAAAATCTTTTATTGTTCAAACCTTTTGATTTTCGTAGAAGTTGTGTAGTGTCTGCTACATAGGACTAAGCTTCAGAAGGCCTTAATGTTGAAGGCCCTCCTTCGTTAGAGGCTATTGGGCCTAACCTTGACCCACATGAGACAGTCCGCCTGGAACTGGGTTCAACGCGTGTTTCTTATTTCTTTTCGCTTTTTGCGCTCGGTTCCGAGCCCTGTTATGTTCAGCAGCTTTAATCCGTTAAGTTCTTATGTTTTGTATAATAGAAATGGGTTTTTCTAATAACTGGAAGTTTGACTGTGTAAGGCTGGGCCTAGTACTTAGCCATTCGAAATAATTGTGGCCTCTTGCTTTGTCATCCCTGGGTTCGATGTCGAGCCCAGTTCTTCTTATTTTACTTTTGAAAGATCATCAAATAATATTGGGCTTACTGCAGGCCCAGAATCTTCTTAAATAATTATATGCCTAATATACTATCCAATGCTCACTTACAATTAGTGTTTTAGATTAGCTTTTATTTAGATTAAACCTGAACATCCATAATTCACTTTAGTTGAGTGCAATTTTTTTTGAATAAGTTGAGGTGTGCCATCCAACCAGATAGTCCTATGGCCCTCACATCGATATCTTAACTAATATAGAAAAAATGCTTTGAACTCTCGTACTTTGCTTTAGGCACGTTAATTAAATAAATATTCATGGCTACGGGTATGGTTCCCGTGACGTAGTCGTGATACATAATTTTCCAAATCCGTGGGTACATTTATGTGACTCGGCCATAACAACTAATAATGCTAATAATTTAAACATGTTATAAATCGTGGGTACGGTTCCCGTGACACGATTTGCAATGTGTAC
The DNA here is from genome assembly GCF_001879085.1 of Nicotiana attenuata. Taxonomy (NCBI): domain Eukaryota; kingdom Viridiplantae; phylum Streptophyta; class Magnoliopsida; order Solanales; family Solanaceae; genus Nicotiana; species Nicotiana attenuata. Next base: position 10,796 of record NW_017671818.1, read on the forward strand.
AAAACAAACAAGTGTACGACAATCGTAATTTGTTCCAGAATAATTTCATAAATAATTAAAAGCGTTTGAAGGAATAAAATGCACGATAGGTTTTGAACATGTAATTAATCAGATAATTAGGCCAATAATAACAGTTGAGCGACCGTGCTAAAATCACGAAACTCGGGAATGCCTAACACCTTCTCCCAGGTTAACAGAATTCCTTACCCGGATTTCTGTGTTTCGTGGACTGAAACAGAGTTAAACTTCTTTGATTCGGGATTTTAAATCGGTGACTTGGGATACCATAAATTATCCCAAGTGGCGACTCTAAATATAAATAATCCCGTTTCGGTTTGTCACTTTAATTGGAAAAACTCCCCTATACCCTTTCGGGGGTAGAAATAGGAGGTGTGACATCGAGTATTGAAAATTATTTCTCACTTACATTGTATCATAAATGACAATGATAGTGTATGTATCGATAAATTAAGAATGGATAGAAATGCCTTTCACACGTTAGTTCTCTTAACTAAGGATATTGGAGGTTTGACTAATAGCAAAAGTATGTCAAATAGCGAAAAGTTAGCAATTTTTTTAAATATCTTGGCTCATCATGAGAAGAATATATCTATCAAGGTTGATTATATTAGATCGGGATGGAGCGTAAGTCAGGCTTTCAATGAATGCTTGAGTGTTATTCTCAAACTAACTCCATTGTTACTTGTTGATCCTAAACCGGTGCTTGAGGATGAGATTGAAGATCGATGAAAGTGGATTAAGGTAGGTGAAATTTCAGTTTGGCATCTACCAATTTATGTATAAAACTAACTAAATGCAGTTTTTACAGTTTTACAAAGATATTTCTATATTTTGAGATGGCACTTTAATTTATCTTATAGGTTGATTAGGTGCACTAGATGGTACTTATATACAAATTAGAGTTCCATCACAGTACAAACCAAGATACAGGACAAGGAAGGGAGAGATAACAACTAATGTATTGGGAGTTTGTGATAGAAATCTCAATTTTACTTATGTGTTACCTGGTTGGGAAGGTTCAGCTGCCGATGATCGTGTATTACGAGATATTGTAGTAAGAAGGAATGATTTGAAAATCCACGAGGGTATGCCATGTCTATGCTTTCAAGTTACATCACAAAAAGAATTAGATATAAAAGCAACTAAATTGTATGCAACTAATGTATTGGGAGTTTGTGATAGAAATCTCAATTTTACTTATGTGTTACCTGGTTGGGAAGGTTCAGCTGCCGATGGTCGTGTATTACGAGATATTGTAGTAAGAAGGAATGGTTTGAAAATCCACGAGGGTATACCATGTCTATGCTTTCAAGTTACATCACAAAAAGAATTAGATATAAAAGTAACTAAATTGTATGTCTAAACTATAGGTGATTATTATTTGTGCGATGGAGGATATACGAATGGAAACGATTTTCTTTCACCCTATCGAGGATATAGATATTGGTTAAAGGATTGGCGAGGTGACAATCCATCACCTTGATGTAAAGAAGAGCTTTTCAATATGAGGCATGCTAGGGCTTGTAATGTTATTGAAAGGGCATTTGGTCTGCCGAAAGGACGTTGGGGAATTCTTAGAAGCTCTTCATGGCACTCAGTTAAGGTTCATAACAGGATCATTAGTTCTTGTTGCTTGATTCACAATTTTATTCGTAGAGAGATGAAAGTGGACCCCATAGACATTGATATAGAAGAACAAATGGAGTATCAACACGAAAACATTGATGTTGTTGAATCGTCTGAGGAGTGGACCGCTTAGAGGGACAATTGATCTATTGCCAACAAAAATTATCTGTTTCAAATGGAATTTGAGAGCATTGGGCATGTGCTACTTCACTGTATAGTGATTATTGGTCTAAATTTCAACCTGTTAGCTATATAAAACTTTTTGGACTTCATTAGCTCTTTTGAATTAGCCTAGTATAAATTTGTCACGACCCAATTCCCAAACCCGGTCGTGATGGCGCCACTTGTGAAGACAAGGCCAGCCAGACCAATACATGACACCACTTTTAAGCAGTAAATCACCATTTAAGCAATTATGAAGCGTGATTTAATAACAATAATTTGCGGAAACATAGATAATACTAGAAGAACCATCCCGACACAGCCCAAACCGGGGTGTCACAAGTCACGAGCATCTATCAGAAAGTAAATCCACTACAAAGTCTAATGTATACAAAATCGGAATAACGAACAAGGAAAAGAAAAATGGTGCTGCGAACGCCGGCAGTCACCTCTTTGACTCATATAACCCTGCCTCTGATCAGCCAAAACCCGCTACCGGGTGAATAGATACCTGCATCTGCACGCGAGGTGCAGGGAGTAAAGTGAGTACTCCAACTCAGTGAGTAATAAAGGTAAATAACAACAGAGCAGTAAGAAATCACGTAAGGCACACCATCACACTATATGGAAGCAGGGAAAAATCTTTTGAGAAAACAGTGAAGCGGTGAAACCTTTAGAAATATTTGGCTCAGTGTAAAACTCTTTTAGAAAAAATGATCTTTCAACCGTTATGAAATGATTTCAAACAGTTAGTGCCGATAAGCACAAAAATTTGCCCCTCGGGCACAAATACCACGGTATGAAAGGTAAAAAGACAAGTAAATATGCAAATGAGCACATAAAAGTCCGCCCTTCGGGCAATATCTCAAACAGCACCAGCCCCTCGGGCTCACTCTCATATCACTCTGCATAGTATCATATAGTAGCCGCTGTGGCGCGCAGACCGATCCATATCTCGCTGCGGCGTGTAGCCCGATCCATATCTCGCTGCGGCATGCAGCCCGATCCATATAGGTACCCGCGCTCACTGTGGGGGTGCACACTCCGGAGGGGCCCCTTACGGCCCAAGCGCAATATCAAGCCATCTCGTGGCATCAAATCTAGGCCCTTGGCCTCATACCAGTATCAGTATAACACTGCTGCAGCGTGCAGCCCGATCCGTATATNTATATATATATATATATATATATATATATATATATATATATATATATATATATATATATATATATATATATATATGCTGCGGCGTACAGCCCGATCCAAAAGTATCCTCACAATACAGGCCCTCGGCCTAACTCAGTCAACAAAGTCACATAAGCCACTAGTGTAACGGTAAAACATGATGCTCAGCCCAAATATTGTTAGAAATATGATTTCAAGTGTTAAAGTAAAATAAACTTGGCTGAGTCTTAAAATAGTGGAAGATACGTGACTGAGTTCAAGAATATAATTAAAACAGTGAGGAATTATCAACAATAATCCCCGAAGGGTTCAAATAGCTGGCACGAAGCCCAAATATGGCATTCAGCCCAAATTATGATGATAACAAGTAAATTTCCGTCAAATACGCAGTAAATTCATCAATCGGGACGGACTAAGTCACAGTCCCCAACGGTGCTCTACCCCACGCTCGCTATCCGGCGTGCAAGTCACCTTAATATAGCACTACGACGTGCAATTCGGGGTTTCAAATCCTCAGGATATCATTTACAATTATTATTTACCTCGCACCGGTGAAATCTCTAGCTCGCGACTCCTTTGCCCCTCAATTCAGCCTCCGCGCGCGTCGAATCTATCCAAAATCAGAACGAATACGTCACAACATGCCAATGGAACAATACCCAATCGAAAACAATCGAAAAATATCGAAATTCACGAAATTTGAACCCGAGCCTCGGGCCCAATTCTCGAAAAATCAGAAAATTAACATCATCGGGTTCCTTATCTCGCCACGAGTCTATACATACCAAAAACTCTCAATTCGGACCACAATTGGCCCCTCAAATTCCAATTCAAAATCTTAAAATCCCAAGCCCTAGTTTCTTTCAAGTTAGCTAAATTCTCAAGAATTTCAAGGATAATTCCACAATATAATCGTGTTTTTAACTCATAAAACTTACCTCCACTCAATCTCCTTTGAATCCCTCTTCAAATGCTCCCAAGTAGCTCCCAAAATGCTCAAAAATGATGGAAAAAATGCCTTAGCTCGCGGAACAAAATGAACCTTTAAAACCCTTTTTGTCCAGACCTTTTCGCATCCGCGATCACTGTACCGCAAATGCGGTTACCGCTTCTGCGGTATTTCCTCCGCTTCTGCGGAAAAATACTACTGCGCTCAGGATCGCTTTTGTGGTCTAAATCCGCTTCTGCGGACACCTGCCCGCTTTTGCAGAACACCCAATGGCCCTTATCCGCTTCTGCGATCCACACGCCGTATCTGCTGCATCGCAGATGCGGCTCCAAGCTCGCATCTGCGGAAAGGCAACTCCTTATGGAAACTCGCACCTGCAACCCTATCACCGCATCTGCGGCCCCTTATCCGCAAATGCAGAAATACCAGATACCTGCAACTTCAGAAATGTCACAAGTCCAAAATTCACCCCGATGGCCATCCGAATTCACCCCGAGGGCCCCGGGACCTCAACCAAAAGTGCCAACCATCCTAAAACATCATTCAAACTTGCTCCAATCATCAAAACACCACAAACAACACCAAAACCATCAAATTACATCTGATTCAAGCCTAAGTTCTACATCGGACTTCCGAAATCACTTCCGATCATGCTCCTAAGTCACAAATCACCTAACGAAGCTAACCGAATCATAAAAAATCCGATCCGAGCTCGTATACAAATAAGTCAACTCTTGGTCAAACCTTTCAATTCAAAGCTTTCAATTGAAACTGTTCTTTTAAATTCATTCCAATTCTTCCTGAAATCCAAAACCAACGATCTACATTAGTCATAATGCATAACACGGGGCAAGTCATGCCCGAGAACTGGCGATCAAGATGCAAAAGCTCAAAACGATCGGTCGGGTCGTTACATCCTCCCCCACTTAAACACACGTTCGTCCTCGAACGTACCCAGAGTTGTTCTAAAAGCCAACCAATCGCTGAATAACCTTACCATGCATATACCCCGGGGTGATTCCACGTCACCCTATCTCACATAGGTCCGATAACACGATATAGCTGAAATTTCTCAATCCATCCTAGTCCATAAATCATAGAACCACACTTTCACTTCTGAAATCATCATTACGATTAAAACCTCACACCTACCCTCTGAATTTCCCCGAACCAGCTGTAATAACCCATGCCTGCAACCTCAGGTGCAAATATATGATATACCTCATAACTCAACACATGCAGCGATAACTTCCATTCAGAGCCGCTGCCCACAACAACCAAACACCGATAGGAAAACTCTTATGAGCTAAAGTCTCATTCCAACACTTATATACTACTAATGATAAATGAAACACGTAATAAACCATAACCATCTCTCGGGTCAGTCATCCATAAGGTTACTTCTCCTCTGGCTAATAACACAGCAGATTTCCGAGCCGAACCTCGATATTATCCTTCCAACAGGCTGAAATCAAATCCGTTCTTATTCCTTAATGACCCCAATGATCACCTCGAATCCAACACACCACTCTGGTGACCTGACACATCAATGTAGGCCTAAGCCACAACTCGCATAATTCGCGCACCGATAAGAAACGATCTGAACATACTCAAATCATGAAAACGACCCCAAACGAAAGAGCTGTACCTCAAGCCCATCAGCACCATCACAACCCAAAGCTGAGACCCTGTCTCATATCATAGAAATAGAACATATGAATCTACCACGAAAGGTCATATCCCCACGTAGCCTCGCTACAACACGCGATCCTATCCAAACACTGCTACACATGGAACACCTCAAGTCACTATGCTCAAAATCGACAGCCACGCAAAATTTGATGTCTGGAAACAAAGCAGATCATTACACCCACGGCGAAACAAATAACACACACCACGCAATTCCGATAAAACACAACCGGTACGTCATTCACTGAGAGACACCCAATTATTCTCCCCGCTCGACTTCCACTATGAACCCCAATAGAACTGCACCATATGTGCCCATAACCAATAAATCATAACGTTTCACAACACAGAAGAGCAACTCATAGATCTCCCCAGATCACCAACAAGCTCAATAACGATCAAATCAACCTATCCCTTACAATGCACTTCGGAGCCAACCGAGCCGACTCAAGCTAGAACACCATCCGCATTGGCCTACCTACGAACTCCTTATTAAGGAAATCCCGAAGCTGTCCCCTTAACTCCTTAACTCAGCCGCTGCCATACCATACGGTGCCCAGCCACAAGAAACACATTCGAAAAGCCCCTCAATACCTGAATTGAATCAATATAAGGAGCTTCAGCGCTGACACTCATCACCAGAGCCCAAGTAAGAAAGACAATCCTTCCCAGCCGTTCGCTGGGTCTTCGAAATATAAAACCACTCTACCAAGATATCCTCTGACACACCTCGCCACTCAACCCGTGGCATTCCGGCGTATCCCATAGCGCAATAGTCCTGAATAACCCAACGCGGAGTCAACTAGTCTAAACCTCAACATCACATCCGGATCTAACATACCCCATCATAGTCTGATTAGGAGGACTTCCGTCTCCACATCCACACAGCACATGAATCACCATATCCGATCCCAATTTCGTCGTCCGAACACATGACACACCTTTAATACCCAATCATTCCACGATAGATACTCTAAGATTTCCCTGTGCCACCAAGCAACCCGAATATCACCAGTCGACCCAACAAGAAAGTGCCGCAATACTACCGAAGCATCATCAGTTTAATCATATTACCCTTTTTCTGAAACATACACTCCCGTCAAATCACTTCTAATTAGCAGTACCATTTCCTTGATTACCTGAGGCTACCCGTTGCCTAAGAATGTTATGAACTTCTTTTCAGAACTGAACAGTAACTCATCTAGCCAAAAACTTCCACTGATCCCATAATTAACATAAAAATACCACAAATCTAAACCTCTTCCAATGAAAACACGGTTTCTAACCACGCATGCCACTTCAAAATACCCAATTGTTCCCTGCAGAATCTTGAACACCTTGGAACCATTCTCGAAAGTCATTCACTCTTACTCAAACTGCAAATTACCTGACCTAACGAACAGAACCACCCGTGCCTCATTGGCACTCCGATACCGCAAGATTGAAATCCTCATCCTAATATACCCAAGCAACTTACTGCTCTATGCACTGAGCATTCTTTACCAACAACAACTTAAGACATCCTGTGATTTCCTTACCCTATGAAGCATAATATAACCTTCGTCAACATCCTCGGTCTTAATTCCCAAAAATCATAACTGTTTCACCCGCACGCCTCAACTGGGACCAGCATAGCACCTAACCGTGCAATCAACTACTGACATCAGACTCCCACACTTGGTTCGAAGCCATAGATAAAAATACCCCCAATGACTCATAACACTTTTACCCTATTGATGCCACAATAACATAGTGAGATTAAACTCAGATCATTTATAAGTTGTGAAAACACAGATCATCCCGTACTGTAACTCTTCTGCAATTCTCACATTCATTCCCGCAATAGTTAAGCCTACTCTCATAAGCGACCCAAAATTCCAAATTTCGACACGTACTTTTCACTTGCACATGATATCTCCCAATATACACATAAGGATCACACCACTTCAGAACACTTCGCAGGAGATAACCCACCTGCTTCGCTTCAATATAACATTTCTGTATACCTTCCACTGCCATACACATTACACAGCCACTTAGTCTTCCCGAGCCTGAACTCGTACCGCAACATAAAAATTACTTCACTCTCGACTGGAAATATGAAAAGATTCTTCACGCGCCCAAAACTCGGAGTTACACATCCAATCACAATGGAATCATACACTTTAATAATTCTTCTATCATCCAACAGACCTTCATCGTCACTACCGAGTTGTATAGATACATCTCGCAGTACTAACATACCCATCACATGGTTATCCAACCGTCACTTCCACTAATAGAGGCAATACCGAACATATAAGTTCAAAACCGCGTGTTCACAAAAGCAGCACCTCAGTGCCCAAGCCATAGGCAAAGATCCGGCCTCAAGTCCTCCAGACTGGCCCAACATAAACTCACAGAGATTACATCTCGCCCCTCAATCAGGGAATCACAAGCCATCAAGGCACATCTGCTACTGAGTGCTCATGCGCGCATACAAACGCGTGGAAGGAATTTCAAGAGTTTTTCTTCAAGCTGAATCAAGGACGCACGATAAGAATTCAAAAATGTGAAGTTTCCTAAAGGTTCTGCAGCCTCTCGAGGATAAATAGAGACGCTTCCGTACCGATCTGCAAGACTCTACTAAACCTACTCATGACTTGTGAGACCTAGTAACCTGGCTCTGATACCAACTTGTCACGACCCAATTCCCAAACCCGGTCGTGATGGCGCCTCTCGTGAAGACAAGGCCAGCCAGACCAATACATGACACCTCTTTTAAGCAGTAAATCACCATTTAAGCAATTATGAAGCGTTATTTAATAACAATAATTTGCGGAAACATAGATAATAATAGAAGAACCATCCCGACACAGCCCAAATCGGGGTGTCACAAGTCACGAGCATCTATCAGAAAGTAAATCCACTACAAAGTCTAATGTATACAAAACCGGAATAATGAACAAGGAAAAGAAAAATGGTGCTGCGAACGCTGGCAGTCACCTCTTTGACTCATATAACCCTTCCTCTGATCAGCCAAAACCCGCTACCGGGTGAATAGATACATGTATCTGCACGCGAGGTGCAGGGAGTAAAGTGAGTACTCAAACTCAGTGAGTAATAAAGGTAAATAACAACTGAGCAGTAAGAAATCACGTAAGGCACACCATCACACTACATGGAAGCAGGGAAAAATCCTTTGAGAAAATAGTGAAGCGGTGAAACCTTTAGAAATATTTGGCTCAGTGTAAAACTCTTTTAAAAAAAATGATCTTTTCAACGGTTATGAAATGATTTCAAACAGTTAGTGCCGATAAGCACAAAAATCCGCCTCTCGGGCACAATACCACGGTATGACAGGTAAAAAGACAAGTAAATATGCAAATGAATACAAAAAAGTCTGCCCTACGGGCAATATCTCAAACAGCACCAGCCGCTCGGGCTTACTCTCAGATCACTCTGCATAGTATCATATAGTAGCCGCTGCGGCACGCAGCCTGATCCATATCTCGTTGCAGCGTGCAGCCCGATCCATATCTCGCTGCGGCGTGCAACCCGATCCATATGGGTACCCGCGCTCACTGTGGGGGTGCAGACTCCGGAGGGGCCCTTTACGGCCCAAGCGCAATATCAAGCCATCTCGTGGCATCAAATCTAGGCCCTTGGCCTCATATAAGTATCAGTGTAACACTGTTGCGGCGTGCAGCCCGATACGTGTGTGTATATATATATATATATATATATATATATATTGCTGCGGCGTGCAGCCCGATCCAAAAGTATCCTCACAATACAGGCCCTCAGCCTAACTCAGTCAACAAAGTCACATAAGCCACTAGTGTAATAGTAAAACATGATGCTCAGCCCAAATATTGTTAGAAATATCATTTCAAGTGTTAAAGTAAAATAAACTTGGCTAAGTCTTAAAATAGTGGAAGATACGTGACTGAGTTCAAGAATATAATTAAAACACTGAGGAATTATCAACAATCCCCGAAGGGTTCAAATAGCTGACACGAAGCCCAAATATGGCATTCAGCCCAAATTATGATGATAACAAGTAAATTTCCGTCAAATACGCAGTAAATTCATCAATCGGGACGGACTAAGTCACAGTCCCCAACAGTGCTCTAACCCACGCTTGCTATCCGGCGTGCAAGTCACCTCAATATAGCACTACAACGTGCAATCCGGGGTTTCAAACCCTCAGGATATCATTTACAATTATTACTCACCTCGCACCGGCGAAATCTCTAGTTCTCGACCCTTTGCCCCTCAATTCGGCCTCCGCGTGCGTCGAATCTATCCAAAATCAGAACGAATACGTCACAACATGCCAATGGAACAATACCCAATCGAAAACAATCAAAAAATATCGAAATTCACGAAATTTGGAAAACCCGAGCCCCGAGCCCACTTCTCGAAAAATCAGAAAATTAACATCATCGGGTTCTTATCTCGCCACGAGTCTATACATACCAAAAACTCTCAATTCGGACCACAATTGGCCCCTCAAATTCCAATTCAAAATCTTAAAATCCCAAGCCCTAGTTTCTTTCAATTTAGCTAAATTCTCAAGAATTTCAAGGATAATTCCAAAATATAATCGTGTTTTTAACTCATAAAACTTACCTCCAGTCAATCTCCTTCGAATCCCTCTTCAAATGCTCCCAAGTAGCTCCCAAAATGCTCAAAAATGGTGGAAAAATGCCTTAGCTCGCGGAACAAAATGAACCTTTAAAACCCTTTTTGTCCAGACCTTTTCGCATCCGCGATCACTATACCGCATATGCGGTTACCACTTCTGTGGTATTTCCTCCGCTTCTGCGGAAATATACTACTGCGCTCAGGACCTCTTTTGCGGTCTAAATCCGCTTCTACGGACACCGCATCTGCGGACACCTGCCCGCTTTTGCGGAACACCCAATGGCCCTTATCCGTTTCTGCGATCCACACGCCGCATCGGCGGCATCGCAGATGCGGCTCCAAGCTCGCATCTGCGGAAAGGCAACTCCTTAAGGAAACTCGCACCTGCGACCCCATCACCGCATCTGCGGAACCGCATCTGCGGCCCCTTATCCGCAGATGCGGAAATACCAGATACCAGCAACTTCAGAAATGTCACAAGTCCAAAATTTACCCCGATGGCCATCCGAATTCACCCCGAGGCCCCCGGGACCTCAACCAAAAGTGCCAACCCATCCTAAAACATCATTCAAACTTGCTCCAATCATCAAAATACCACAAACAACACCAAAACCATCAAATTACATCGGATTCAAGCCTAAGTTATTCTAAAACTTCTGAAATACGCTTTCGATCAACAACCCGAGCAAACGACGTCCGAATAGCCTGAAATTTTGCACACACATCACAAATGACATAACGAAACTACAGCAACTCTCGGAATTCCATTCCGACCCTCGGATCAAAATCTCACCTATCAACCCGAAATCGCCAAAATACTAACTTTGCCAATTCAAGCCTAATTCTACACCGGAATTTCAAAATCACTTCCGATCATGCTCCTAAGTCACAAATCACCTAACGAAGCTAAGCGAATCATAAAAACTTCGATCTGAGTTCGTATACAAATAAGTCAACTCTTGGTCAAACCTTTCAATTCAAAGCTTTCAACTGAAACTGTTCTTTCAAATTCATTCCAATTCTTCCTGAAATCCAAAACCAACGATCTACATTAGTCATAATGCATAACACGGGGCAAGTCATACCCGAGAATTGGCGATCAAGATACAAAAGCTCAAAACAACCGGTCGGGTCGTTATAAAATTGTATAGCTGCCAGACACTTCTAATTTTTTGTGAGCTTAATTGCAAATCCTTATGTACATCTCTTGATGTAGTATGTTTTAATTTATAATGGGGACTAGTTGAATCAGTTGACGTTTGTGAGCTTAGTTTCTCATTCTTCTATAGTTGTAAAGTGTATTAATATAGAAATGCATCTATGATATATTGAAAATCTTTTTGTTTTCTTCTTCTTCCTGATTTTCTTGGCATTCTATTTCACAAGATTTTACAGGTAAAATGAATAGTCAAACATCTTCAAACAAGGTGTCAAAAAAAATCAAGCAACTCAACACCTTCAACACGAAGGATGTGGATTTCAGAAGAAGAACATACTCTTTTAGATGGGTTGAATGAGTTGTATGCTAAGGATTGGAGAGCTGATAATGGAACCTTTAGGCCAGGGCACTTGATGGAGTTAGAGTTATACATACACAAACAACATCCAAAAAGCATATTGAAAGGTGATCCACATATCAAAAATAAAATAAGATATTGGAAGAGATGTTATGGAAGTATAGCTTCGCTAAATAATTGAAGTGGTTGGGGATTTCAATATAGTGTGGAGCTATAATAGTTGACGATCCAAAATTTTGGGATGACTTTATAAAGGTAACTAATACTTTGCTTAAAATTATTACAATTTTGTTACGTCATATATGTATTTTTCTAATATGACATTGCTATATTTTTTTAATAACTTTCTAGATTGATCCACAAGCCAAAAATATAAATACTAAGAAATTGTCGATGTTTGAAGATTGGGAGGAAACTTTTGGCGAGGATAGAGCAACGGGAGAGTTCGCAGAAAGGCCGCTAGATGCTACTATGGAAATTCAAAAGAGTCAAGCTCCAAAATTTTATAATATAAGTTTGGGATTTCTTATCGATATTGATGATGACAAAGAAGCTGACGCTTATCATAGCCCTAAAGTATTTACCGGAGAAGCTGAAAATGCCACTGGATATAGTGCATTTACTGAAGCTGAAAATGCCACTGAACCTAGTTCATTTCCTGGAGCTGAAAATGTCACTGGACCTAGCGCATTTACTGGAGCTGAAAATGCCACTGGACCTAGTGCTAGAGCATCAGAAAATGAACATGCTGGATCCCAACGAACTCATGAAAAATGTGTGTATGATAAAAGGTCTTATTCTAATGTAAACGAAAAAGAGAAAATCAAGGAAAGAAAAAAATTGTGGAGGATGATAATGAGACATTTCTCAAAGGTATGATGAAAATTATGAAAAACTTTACTGAAAGACAAGACTAAAGAATGGGTGCCTTGATTGAAAAGATTGGGGATCGTAACCGATCCAATGTTCGTTGCCAAATTTATCCTATCCTTGAATCTCTCGTATTTGAGTTGTACATATACCTGTTTAACGGGCCGATTTGACCCATTTCCGGACCGGTAGTTAGGGGGCCGGGTGGGCTGGGTTAGGGGGTTGGTCCGCATAAAAAAAATTGGTTAACCGGACCGGTCAAATTCGGTCAATAAAAAATACTGTTGAACCGGTTAACCAAACCGGCCCAGACCGGTTCAACGGCTATTTTCTGAATTGTTTTTGAAGTCATATGACCGTTGGCAATGGTCAGCTTCAAATTTGGTCGTTGCCCAACGGATATTTTGCAAGAATAGCCCTTTTTTGTGCAATTTAAAAAAAAATAACACTTTAGGTAATTACTAATTTAGCCCTTTAAAAAATTATGAATACACACTCCCCCCCCCCCCCCTCTTCTTCATTTCTTCACTCATCTCTCATTTCTCAAACTCAAATTCTCAATTTAAGTTGAATCATGCCCCGTACTTCTAGAGTGCACTCATATGTTTGGGAACACTTTGAGTTGGTAGAAGAAAATGAAGAAGTTCACAAAGTAAAGTGCAAGAACTGTGGTCGAGTCTTAAATCTTCGTCTAAAGTTAGTGGGCACAGGCTGTTTAAGGAGGCATATGAAGAGTTGTCTTGAGCGTCCTCCAGCAATTCGCATCTAAGTTGATTTGAGATAATTTGTGTTATTTTTAAATTATTAGACGTATTTATGCTTAATATTTTAGTTTGTTAGATTAATTTGAAGTATTATTATGCAATAAAAATTTGAAATGAAACTTGAAAGCCTTTGAAGCTTGATTCTTATATATCAAGTTATTATAACATTCTAGTGTCCAGTATAAGATTTATACTATAAGTTATATTTTTTTTCATGTTCATTGTATTATCTAAATTCGTAATGAATTTTTCAAATATAAGGATTTTAAAATTTAAAGCCTTTGCATCCTTTATTCAAACACTCTTTTTATAAGATTGTTTTTTTGTTTTAGATTTTTACTTTATTTTAATATAAAATTACGATAGTTATACAAAATACCAAAAAAAGAATACATAAACCCGGCCCGGGCCCTTAGACCCGTTACCGTTCCGGTTCTATTTTTACCCGGATAGGCCCAGACCCGTTAAGCCCGATATTGAAAAACCGATAACCGGCCCGGTTTTGTGACCGGCCGCTCACCTTTATTCTTGACCCGGACTGGCCCGGCCTACCCATTAGACACCTTTAGTTGTACACCATCGAGCAACGTATCAAAGCTTCAATGATTCTCTGTGATGATGACAAAAAGATGGAATTGTTTTTACGTATGGGTGAATTTGAGCGTCATACAATGATGTCGATGCTCGGCAATGATAAACTTTGAAAGTATAGTAAACATGTGGATATAAGTGGTGGCACTAGTTTGATAGTTTTTTGCTTGGCTAAACACTTCAAAGTTTGACGATAGTGCCATTTTTTGATACCTCTAGTTATTGGTATGGGCAGGAGGATGCTAGATTTTTTGTGTAACTAATGTTTATTAAATAGCTCAACTCCAGTGTAAATATTAAATGCATATGTAATTATATAGATGCTATGGCAGTTCTTCAAACTCTTTGTAGTCGTTTAACTTTAAGATTCTATGATATAATTATATTAAGTTGTTATGACAATTTTTTAATTTCTCTTTTGTTTTTCTCTGATCTACTTTTCATTGGTAATTTTTCTATAATTTGATAAGTTGTTTGTGACAGAAGAGGTGACGAATTTCTCTCCAAAGCTTGGCCACCGCCAAGAATGAATCACTGAAAACAACATGATTCTCAATTTGTTGATGCAGATTGCTCCATTTTAGAGCTATATATTCTTGTTTGCTTGAGGAGGTTGGAAGTCAAAGAGCAGGAGACCACCAACTTCACTTTAGTAATAAAAAGTTTTACTATTACATGATCCCTTGTTATGTAGATAGTGAAAATTCTATGTGATTGACCATGTCATCGTTCCAAACAGAATTAGCTCAAGAGTGTGAAATATTTAATTTTGAATTAACGTCACAACTTTACCTAGATTCACTTCATTGAGCAATATATTGTGAAAATAGAGCATCATAAGTAAACTTATTATAGCTTGATACTTTGATAGTACTACTTTATTTTTTTTGTATTATTATTTTTGTACTGATCCATCTAGGTTAATGGATCACTTAAAAGAGCCTCAGCATTTTGCTCGAGGTAGATATTACCTCTCATTGTTGAAAGAATTTCTTATTCTATTATCTATGTAGTTAATTTTTATAGCTAAAGTTAAAAATTGTGGAGGGTACTTTTGTAAACACCCAATTTTTATTAAATTATGCAATGCCTTAATACACCTTTTACATCCCGCATTTTTGCACGTTAAAGTTTCATCGTAAGTTAATCGACGTAAACTCGGGGATGAGATTTTCTTGAGATTATAAGCATTTATTCCGTTTATAACAAGTAATAATTAAGTGTCATGAAACATAAAGGGTAAACGAATCAAATAAAATGAGTTTCGTAAAAGGTTGTCGATTTGGGATAAAATACGGTCCGAGCTACAATACCCGATATTTATGGACTTGTGCCATACAAGGTACCACATGACCATAATAGTAGGATACATAAAGTGTGTCAAGTGAGTAGTATTTTAAAATATTTGGGATAATTCTTAATTATGTGGGTAATTGGTGAAATATTGGATTAGTGGGAAATTAATAAGTTGATTAAGGAGTTGGTGGATGATTAATTAAGGTCTTTGGATAAAGACTAAGGAATCTAACATTGCAGCAAAACCTTGTCCAAATTATGACTCTTATATTATGAGTGAAAAGGTGGCACATTTAAGTAGTATGTGACTTAGTCATACATTTAAAGCCTAAAACCTCTCTAATTCAAAAGAAAGGTCTTATATCAAAGTGTTAGGCAATGGATATTCACGAAAGAATTCAAGAATTCAAGCAAAAAAATTCCTTAAGCATCTTAGCAATGTGACTCTAAAGAAGTCCGGTATAATCTTTCTCAAGAATATCATACGGATTTTTCCCTATTCCGATCTTGCCGTTAGGGGTGTCAATGGTTCGGTTCGGCCGGTTATTTTATAAAATTTGTACCATACTAATTTTTCGGTTATTCTATTATGCATAACCAAAATTAGAGTTTTCGAAACCGTCCCAATCATGTCAGTTTCACTTCGGTAACGGTACGGTTCAGTAATTTTTGGTACTTTTTTAAATGTCATATAAAATTCACCTGTAGAAGTAGAATGCAATAACATACGTTCTTTTATAGGACTTAGCAAAACTCTCTAGATATTTTTACTGTTTAAAGGGTGATGAATTAAAAAAAAACATGAAAGATGACTAGAGTATCCATCAACTATTCGACAACAACGTAAAGGAAACCAAGTTAAAGCAAAGAAAATAAAAATCACACGAGTGGAAAGATATTAACCAAGTTGGGACTCAAGAATAATGTCTATATTAAATATTCAAAAAGATTGTAACGACCCGACCGGCCGTTTAGCCTTTTTGAACCCCGTTCCCCTAAATAAATCCTCCCGTACTTTCTTTAACTAGTTTACGACATACGGGGCGATTGGTTCGCGGATTGGTAGGGTTTTGAGTAAAAATATGCCCATCTGCTTCTTTAGGATTTCTTAAAAAGACCAAGTTTGACGTCGGTCAACATTTTGGGAAAACGGGCCCGGATCCGTGATTTGACAATTTCTAAGGGTCCGTGGAAAAATATGGGACCTGGGCGTGTGTCCGAAATCGAATTCCGAGGTCCCTAGCCCGAGAAATGAATTTTTATCTAAAATTGTTTAATAGAAGCTTTAAAGAATCCAAGAAACTAAGAAAACCATTAATTCCCTAGGTACGGGCTCGGATTTTTGTTCCGAAGCTTGGTACAGGTCCGTAATGTCATCTAAGGCTTGCCTGTAAAATTTGGTGTCAATCCGAGTAGTTTAAGGGCGTTTCGACCCGTTGGAGGAGAGTTAGGAACTTAAGAATTCAATAGTTTGATTCATTTGGTTTTTGGGGGTGATTATGAGATTTAGTGTTGTTTTGGGAGTTCCGAGGGTTTGAGTAGGTCCGCCTCGTGATTTCAGACTTGTCGGTATGTTCGGGCGGGGCTCGGGAGCCCCGAGCGTCAAATAAACGAGGCCCGAGTGAAGCTAGAACTTGGAAAAGGACTGAAGTTTGCTGCTTCTGTCATAACCGCATCTGCGATTCTTGGACCGCAGAAGCGGGACCGCAGATGCGGGCACACGATCGCAGAAGCGGCCCAAGGCAGGCCCAAGGGAAGCCGCAGATACGGCCCTATTCCGCAGAAGTGGTTCCGCAGAAGCGCTTCCCAGACCGCAGATGTGGTCCAACCTCCCTTAGACCAGAGCCGCAGATGCGGCCTTACTTCCGCAGGTGCGGGACCGCATCTACCGCAGATGCGGTCCCCAAACCGCAGAAGCGGAAATCGATGGGCAGTGAACTCTTTTAATTGGAGCTTAGGTTCATTTATCTCACATTTTTCTCCACACTTGGGCGAACTTGGGGCTTCCAAAGAGAGGGTTTCCACATATCATCACAAGGTAAGTAATTTCCACTCTCCCTTAGCTTAAATACATGGGCATTAGTTAGATTAAACACCAAAAATTGGTAAGAATCAAGGGTTAGAGCTAGACCTAGGGTTATAGCAAAAAAAAAAAAAACTAAGATTTAAACATGTAATGAGCTAGAAATCATATATTGTTGATCCTTAGGGCATAGGGAACAATTTCCTTCGAAAAATCTCGGAATCCGGGCACGTGGGCCCGGGGTCGGAATTTAGGGAACTTGTGTTAATGGTTGGGGAATTTCTTAAATAGCTAGGATTTAATCTTGTGAGGTTATATTAATTAGTTCTTACTTCATTTAAATAGTTTGGGATTGTCCGGCTCGAACTAAGGACTTGGACTCGTACTTGGAAGTTGGAAGTGCACTTTGGAGCGAGGTGAGTCTCCTTTCTAACTTTGTGAGGGGGAAACCGTCCCCATAGGATTGAATGATTGATTATACGCGCTAAATTCGGTGGCTACGTACATACTAGGTGACGAGAGTCCGTGCGTAGCAACTATTATGCTAAGTCCGGGTAGTTTAGGACCCATGAGCATGCTTTATGTGATTTTTTTTCTAGCATAATTGATTACCTTGGATTTATATGAACCCGTGTGACTAAGAAGAAAGGATTGGAAAATGACTTAAATCTATTGGCAACTTAATAAGGAAATAATTGGCACCTATTGTATAGTCACCCTTATACGCGTATTGATCGTTGTTGTTACTTGATTATGAACTTGTGTATACTTGACCGCGTCGCATGTATGATTCGCGAGCGGGGTAATATATGCATCTATAGGCGCGTCGTCGACCCTCGGCAAGTGCACAGTTTATTTCTGTTGGATCGGGCCATCGCCTTATTATATTTGCGCATTCTTTTGTAGCTTTGCCTGAGTTTGTTAATTGTTAGGATCACACTCTCATAACCCTAAAGGAACTCATAATTGTGAATGAAGTAAGGGAGTAATTGGAATCTCAGCGAGAATATGATTTATATGCCTAGTTGTAAACTGTTGCCTGCTATGGATTTTATTGCTAACTTGAACTTATGATATTATTTGGCCCTAGTGAGTGTCAAGTCGACCTCTCGTCTCTACTCCTTCGAGGTTAGGCAGGATACTCACTGGGTACATACATTGTTTATGTACTCATGCTACGCTTCTGTACTTAAATGTACAGGGTCTGAGGCAGGTGGATCCGGTTACTACCCTGGTGCGCAGTTGTGAGTAGGCTTGGGACTTCTACGGTGAGCTGTTTTTCCTTCCATGACGATCCGCAGCCGAAGAAGTCTCTCTTTGCACTTTATTTCTGTCTACTCTGATCCAGACAGTTGGGTAGTGTAGTATACTTTTGGTTGTATATTCTGCTAGTTGCTTGTAGCTTGTGACACCAGGTTCTGGCACACACACGTTAGTAGATATTTATTTTTGGGTTGTATAACTATTATGATACTTTATTATCCACTTTTGGCTTTACCTAAACTTGGGAAATTTATTATAATCAGTTTTTGGTAAAAGTAAAATGAGAACTTAATTATACTTCCGCGTTGGCTGGCCTGACAACGGTGTCGGGCGCCATCACGACCTATTATGGAAAAATGGGTCGTGACAACATGGTATCAGAGCACTAGGTTCACATAGGTCTCACAAGTTATGGGCAAACCTGGTAGAGTCTTGTTGATCGGCACGGAGACGTCCGTATTTATCTTCGAGAGGCTATAGGGTTTAGGAAAGACTACTCTTTATTCACTTCCTGTAGTGCAGTGCTTAGAGTACTAAATTTCCCTCTTCTAATCTCTCACAGATGGTGAGGACTCGTACCGCCGACGTTCTGGACCCGGGAGGAGCTGCTCCCCCCGTTGCTAGAGGTCGAGGCAGAGGTCGGCGGAGGGCACCGGCCCGTGGGAGGGGCGAGGGCGTCCCAGAGCCGTTCCAGATGCACCACCAGCAGATCCCGCAAGGGATCCCATTATTGAGGAGCAGGGTGAGGTGCCCGCAGATGTGCCTACCCCGGTGGATTTTATGACAGCGCCGGGATTCCAGGAGGTTATGGGCCGCATGCTACGGTTCATGGACACTATGACTCAGGCTGGTTTATTTCCAGCGGGCCCAGCTACTTCACAGGTGGGAGGGGGAGCCCAGACCCCTACTGCTCAGGCTCCATGCCATGCAGCTGCAGTATATCAGACTCCGTGTGCACTACCCACAGATGGGGTTCAGCCAGTTCCTGCAGCGGCACCCCAGCCCAGGCCAGCTACGGATGGTGACCCACAGAAGTTGTTAGACAAATGGACCAGGCTTCACCCTCCAGTCTTCGGGGGTGAGCGATATGAGGATGCGCAGGACTTCATTGATCGGTGCAGGGACAGACTGCACAACATGAGGATATTGGAGTCGCATGGTGTTGACTTTACTACTTTCCAACTAGAAGGCAGGGCCCGTAGATGGTGACAGTCCTATATTCTTGGCAGGTCAGCAGGCTCAGACTCCAAGGCAGCAGGCCAGGGCGCCTAGAGCGTGCTACGAGTGTGGAGATCCGGGACACCTGAAGAGGACTTGCCCCAGACTTTGGGGTAAGGCGGTACAGCAGGACCAGCAGCCCCAGATTCCGGCACCAGCGACCCGGCCACCCAGCGGTGGAGGGCAGACGGGTAGAGGCCGGCCTAGAGGTGGAGGCCAGACAGGGAGAGGTCAGCCAGTCACTCCCCAGCCAGATGGGGGCCAGCCATCAGGTGCCCCAGCCAGATTCTATGCTCTTCCAGCCAGGCCGGATGTATTAGCCTCAGATGCCGTCATCACAGGTATTATCTCTGTTGGGGGCAGAGATCCTTCGGTATTATTTGACCCAGGGTCTACTTATTCATATGTATCATCTCTGTTCGCTCACTTTCTGGTTGTTCCTCCTGAGCCCTTGGGTATTCCTGTTCACGTGTCCACTCCTGTGGGTGATTCTGTGGTTGTGGATCGGGTCTACCGGTCCTGTGTGGTCACTTTCTGTGGTCTCGAGACTAGGGCGGATCTTCTGTTGCTGGACATGATCGATTTCGAGGTCATCTTGGGCATGGATTGGCTATCTCCGTATCACGCCGTCCTTGATTGCCATGCCAAGACTGTTTCACTAAGGATGCCAGGATCGCCGAGATTGGAGTGGAAGGGTTCCACAGCTGACATGCCTAGCAGGGTTATCTCCTTCCTGAAGGCTCAGAGCATGGTTGGAAAGGGGTGTTTGGCTTTCTTAGCTTATGTTCGAGACACCACTGCAGAGTCTCCGACGATTGATTCCGTGCTAGTAGTTCGAGTGTTCGCCGATGTTATTCCTTCTGATCTTCCCGGTATGCCCCCAGATCGTGATATTGATTTTTGTATTGACTTGGCTCCAGGCATCCAGCCTATATCTATCCCGCCGTACCGTATGGCTCCTAAGGAGCTAAAGGAGCTGAAGGAACAGTTGGAGGAGTTGTTAGCAAAGGGGTTTATCAGGCCCAACGTATCGCCTTGGGGCGCGCCAGTGCTATTTGTGAAGAAGAAAGATGGGACTATGCGGATGTGCATTAATTACCACCAGTTGAACAAAGTCACCATCAAGAAAAAGTATCCGTTGCCCCGTATTGATGATTTGTTTGACCAGCTGCAGGGTGCTAGGGTGTTCTCTAAGATTGACTTGAGGTCAGGGTATCATCAGCTGAGGATTCGGGATTCAGATGTTCCGAAGACTGCATTCAGGACGAGATATGGCCACTATGAGTTTCTGGTGATGTCCTTTGGCTTGACTAATGCCCCGGCGGCATTTATGGATCTGATGAACAGGGTATTCACGCCTTATATTGATTCCTTTGTCATCTTCTTCATTGACGACATCTTGATATACTCACGTAGCCTGGGGGAGCACGAGCAGCATTTGAGAGTAGTGCTTCAGACCTTGCGAGAGCAGCAGCTGTATGCTAAGTTCTCCAAGTGTGAGTTTTGGCTCGAGTCGGTGGCATTCTTGGGGCATATTGTGTCCGGAGAGGGTATTAAAGTAGATCCTAAGAAGATTGAGGCAGTTCAGAGTTGGCCACGCCCTACTTCAGTGACCGAGATCAGGAGTTTTCTGGGATTAGCAGGTTATTACCGGCGGTTCGTGCAGGGCTTTTCATCTATTGCATCACCCTTGACTAGATTGACTCAGAAGGGTGCCCCATTTATTTGGTCCGATGATTGCGAGGACAGCTTCCAGAAGCTCAAGGCGGCTTTGACTTCGGCACCAGTTCTTGTATTGATTTCCGGTACGGAGATGTATACGGTGTATTGCGATGCTTCACGCGTCGGTCTGGGATGTGTGCTGATGCAGGAAGGGAGAGTTATTGCATATGCCTCGCGTCAGCTGAAGATTCATGAGAAAAATTACCCTGTGCACGATCTGGAGTTGGCGGCGATTGTTCATGCTCTTAAGATATAGAGGCACTATTTGTATGGGGTGCCTTGTGAGGTTTACACCGATCACCGCAGCCAACAGCATTTGTTCAAGCAGAGGGATCTCAATTTGAGGCAGCGCAGGTGGCTTGAGTTGCTGAAGGATTATGACATCACCATTCTTTATCATCCAGGCAAGGCGAATGTGGTCGCGGATGCCCTGAGCAGGAAGGCGGAGAGCATGGGTAGCCTAGCATTCATTCCAGCAGATGAGAGGCCACTAGCCTTGGACATTCAGTCCTGGGCTAACAGACTTGTGAGGTTGGACATTTCAGAGCCCAGCCGAGTTCTAGCGTGTGTGGTCGCCCAGTCTTCGTTATTGGGGGAGATCAAGGCCCGGCAGTATGATGATCCACATTTAGCAGTCCTCAGGGAGACGGTACTTCAGGGAGGTGCCAAGGAGGTTTCTATTGGCGAGGATGGTGTGCTACGACTCTAGGGCCGTCTATGTGTTCCTAATGTTGATGGCCTCAGGGAGCGGATTCTAGAGGAGGCCCACATTTCGAGGTATTCTATTCATCCGGGAGTCACGAAGATGCATCGTGACTTGCGGCAGCACTACTGGTGGCGGGGGATGAAGAAGGATATAGTGAAGTATGTGACTAAGTGTTTGAATTGCCAGCAGGTCAAGTATGAACATCAGAGACCAGGCGGCCTACTTCAGCGGATGCCTATACCAGCGTGGAAATGGGAGCGCATTACCATGGATTTTGTAGTTGGGTTGCCGCGGACTTTGCGGAAGGTTGATTCAGTGTGGGTCATCGTGGATAGATTGACCAAGTCGGCTCATTTCATCCCAGTGGCGACTACTTATACGGCAGAGAGATATGCTCAGATCTATATTCGGGAGATAGTCCAGTTGCATGGTGTGCCGGTGTCCATCATATCAGACAGAGGCCCTCAGTTCACTTCCCATTTCTGGAGAGCCGTGCAGAGTGAGTTGGGGGACTCGTGTAGAGCTTAGCACAGCGTTTCATCCTCAGACCGACGGACAGTCGGAGCGGATGGTGCTGATTCTGGAGGATATGCTTAGAGCGTGCGCGATTGATTCTGGAGGGCAGTGGGATCAGTTCTTGCCCTTAGCGGAGGTTGCATACAATAACAGCTATCCAGCATAGAGGTGGCCCCGTACGAGGCTTTGTATGGTAGGCGTTGTCGTTCTCCTATCGGGTGGTTTGAGCTTGGTGAGGCTAAGGCACTTGGCACAGATTTAGTACAGGATGCCTTGGATAAGGTAAAGTTGATTCAGGAGAGGCTTCGCACAGCTCAGTCCAGGCAAAAGAGCTACGCGGATCAGAAGGCACGGGATGTAGCATTTATGGTGGGCGAGAAGGTTCTCTTGAAAGTCTCTCCCATGAAGGGCATTCTGAGTTTCGGGAAGAAGGGCAAGTTGAGCCCAAGGTTCATTGGCCCCTTTGAGGTGTTGAACAGAGTTGGGGAGGTTGCCTACGAGCTTGCCTTGCCTCCTAGCTTATCATGAGTTCACCCAGTCTTTCATGTTTCGATGCTTCGGAAGTATCATGCCGACCTGTCCCACGTGTTGGACTTCAGCACCGTTCGGCTAGATGAGAGCTTGGGCTATGAGGAGGAGCCAGTTGCTATTATTGACAAACAGGATCGCCAGCTGAGGTCCAAGAAGATTTCTGTGGTGAAAGTCCAGTGGAGGGGCCAGCCGGTCGAGGAGGCGACCTGGGAGTCCGAGGAGGACATGCGGAGCAGATATCCCCACATATTCAGCAGTCCAGGTACTTTTCTATGCCCGTTCGAGGACGAACGTTTGTTTAAGAGGTGGAGAATGTAACGACCCGATCGGTCGTTTAGCCTTTTTGAACCCCGTTCCCCTAAATAAAGCCTCCCATACTTGCTTTAACTAGATTACGACTTGCGGGGGCGATTGGTTCGGGGATTGGTAGGGTTTTGGGTAAAAATATGCCCATCTGCTTCTTTAGGATTTCATAAAAAGACCAAGTTTGACTTCGGTCAACATTTTGGGAAAACGGGTCCGGATCTGTGATTTGACAATTTCTGAGGGTCCGAGGAAAAATATGGGACCTGGGCGTGTGTCCGGAATCGAATTCCGAGGTCCCTAGCCCGAGAAATGAATTTTTATCTAAAATTGTTTAATAGAAGCTTTAAAGAATTCAAGAAACTAAGAAAACCATTAATTCCCTAGGTATCGGGATCGGATTTTGGTTCCGAAGCTTGGTACAGGTCCGTAATGTCATCTAAGACTTGCCCGTAAAATTTGGTGTGAATCCGAGTAGTTTAAGGGCATTTCGACCCGTTGGAGGAGAGTTAGGAACTTAAGGATTCAATAGTTTGATTCATTTGGTTTTAAGGGGGTGATTATGAGATTTAGTGTTGTTTTGGGAGTTCTGAGGGCTCGAGTAGGTCCGCCTCGTGATTTCAAACTTTTCGGTATGTTCGGGCAGGGCTCGGGATCCCCGAGCGTCAAATAAATGAGGCCCGAGTGAAGCTAGAACTTGGAAAAGGACTGAAGTTTGCTGCTTCTGTCATAACCGCATCTGCGGTTCTTGGACCGTAGAAGCGGGACCGCAGATGCGGTCAGAAGCGCTTCCCAGACCGCAGATGCGGTCCAGCCTCCCTTAGCCCAGAGCCGCAGATGCGGCCTTACTTCCGCAGGTGCGGGACCGTAGATGCGGTCCCCAAACCGCAGAAGCGGAAATCTTTGGGCAGTGAACTCTTTTAATTCGAACTTAGGTTCATTTATCTCACATTCTTCTCCACACTTGGGCGAACTTGGGGCTTCCAAAGAGAGGGTTTCCACATATCATCATAAGGTAAGTAATTTCCACTCTCCCTTAGCTTTAATACATGGGCATTAGTTAGATTAAACACCAAAAATTGGTAAGAATCAAGGGTTAGAGCTAGACCTAGGGTTATAGCAAAAAAAAACTAAGATTTAAACATGTAATGAGCTAGAAATCATATATTGTTGATCCTTAGGGCATAGGGAACAATTTCCTTCGAAAAATCTCGGAATCCGGGCACGTGGGCCCGGGGTCGGAATTTAGGGAACTTGTGTTAATGGTTGGGGAATTTCTTAAATAGCTAGGATTTAATCTTGTGAGGTTATATTAATTAGTTCTTACTTCGTTTAAATAGTTTGGGATTGTCCGGCTTGAACTAAGGACTTGGACTCGTACTTGGAAGTTGGAAGTGCACTTTGGAGCGAGGTGAGTCTCCTTTCTAACTTTGTGAGGGGGAAACTATCCCCATAGGATTAAATGATTGATTATATGCGCTAAATTTGGGGGCTACGTACGTACTAGGTGACGAGAGTCCGTGCGTAGCAACTATTATGCTAAGTCCGGGTAGTTTAGGACCCATGAGCATGCTTTATGTGATTTTTTTTCTAGTATAATTGATTACCTTGGATTTATATGAACCCGTGTGACTAAGAAGAAAGGATTGGAAAATGACTTAAATCTATTGGCAACTTAATAAAGAAATAATTGGCACCTATTGTATAGTCACCCTTATACGCGTATTGATTGTTGTTGTTACTTGATTATGAACTTGTTTATATTTGACTGCGTCGCATGTATGATTCACGCGGGGTAATAGATGCATCTATAGGCGCGCCGTCAACCCTCGGCAAGTGCACAGTTTATTTCTGTTGGATCGGGCCGTCGCCTCAGTATATTTGTGCATGCTTTTGTAGCTTTGCCTGAGTTTGTTAATTGTTAGGATCACACTCTCATAACCCTAAAGGAACTGATAATTGTGAATGAAGGGAGTAATTGGAATCTCAGCGAGAATATGATTTGTATGCCTAGTTGTAAATTGTTGCCTGCTATGGATTTTATTGCTAACTTGAACTTATGATATTATTTGGCCCTAGTGAGTGTCAAGTCGACCTCTCGTCTCTACTCCTTCGAGGTTAGGCGGGATACTCACTGGGTACATACATTGTTTATGTACTCATGCTACGCTTCTGTACTTAAATGTACAGGGTCTGAGGCAAGTGGATCCGGTTACTACCCTGGTGCCCAGTTGTGAGCAGGCTTGGGACTTCTACGGTGAGCTGCTTTTCCTTCCATGTCGATCCGCAGCCGAAGAAGTCTCTCTTTGCACTTTATTTCTGTCTACTCTGGTCAGACAGTAGGGTAGTGTAGTATTCTTTTGGTTGTATATTCTGCTAGTTGCCCGTAGCTTGTGACACCAGGTTTGGGCACACACACGTTAGTAGACATTTATTTTTTGGTTGTATAAATATTATGATACTTTATTATCTACTTTCGGCATTACCTAAACTTGGAAAATTTATTATAATCAGTTTTTGGTAAAAGTAAAATGAGAACTTAATTATACTTCCGCGTTGGCTGGCCTGACAACGGTGTCGGGCGCCATCACGACCTATTATGAAAAAATGGGTCGTGACAAAGATAAATCTAAATTATATAACATATTCAATACAATGCAGTTTGTTACTCATAATCGCTAGATAACTTTGTGTCTTGCTAACAAAGATACTTGAAATAACTTTGTTTAAGTATAAGTAGCATAATTGGTTTTAGGAATTAATATTTTGAGTTTAATTACTTGTTGGCTTGTAACAGTTTTCATAATTATAAGTCCCAATAAAAAATTTAATGCTTTATTAGTTTTGAACTTACTCTATAAATATATTTTCACATGTAAAATTTATTTGGTACGGTTCGGTATTTTTTTGATTTATTTTTATAAAATAAAAAACTACCCTAATTATCGGTACGGTATTGATTTATATAAAAACCTACGGTTTCTTTAAAAGAAACCTAAAAATTGGTTCGGTGCGATACGGTTCGGTCGGTCTAGTCAGTTTTCATATATCCATTGACACCCCTACTTGCCGTCACGAGTTTTGTCGCAATTGTCATGTATTAGAAGGATTGTCCAGAGAACCGGCTCAGGTATGTTAAGGCTAAGCCCTTCCTTCATTTTGGCATGATCCCGTAATTACATGAGTTTGATAACGAGGCATAGATAGAAGTTCGTATCCCTGAACTTATGTACATTATCCTAGTCTCATAAGTTACAGTATTCTCCCTTATCGGGACTTTATATTCAATTGAGTATTATTTTTTTCCGGTCAAGAGAGAAGAGGTTCTTATATATATATATATATATATATATATAGTATTACAGTATTTTCACCACCATCGAGCTATAATCGGTGGGCTGGCCCCTATTGACCAACCTCTGATCAGATGGTAAGTTATATACCGAGCCTACTGTGGTCGAGCGCCTATGAGCTAGCCCAGCATGGCCGAGATACAAAGCCTAGTATGGCCGAGCACCTATGAGCGATCCTACTACGGCGGAGAAGTTACACGTTCCGAGCCTTATAGGGCCGGACATTTACTTTACTTACTATATTAAGAGAGTTGAGTCACTATCAGTAGGTAAGTATATGTCCAGATCATATTTGACTCCCAGTTACTTTCAGTTATTATATTATCAGTTCAGTTTTAGCTTTCAGTTATTTTATTGCCTTGCATACTCGGTACATTATTTCGTACTGACGTCCCTTTTTTATGGGGACGCTGCATTTCATGCATGCAGGTTCAGACAGATAGACGGGTATACCTCCTCAGTATGTGTTGCCCGAGTTCAGCTTTATCGGTAAGCTCCACGTCCTTCGGAGTTGCCGGGTCTAGAGTTTTATGTACATCTTGTGTATATATGTATATAGGTTATGGGTAGGTCAGGGCCCTGTTCCGATCATAGTACATCCATTAGTAAAGGCTTGTAGACATATCCTGTCAGTTAGTGCAGTATGTTGGGCTTGTAGGCCTTGTATGTATATTTTGTTGGTTTGTTAGTTGTAGTAGTTATGACGGCCTTGTCGGCCCAGGTTTATATTGATGTTTAGTCAGCGTTAGCTTCCATTCAGTTTTATATTTTGCTCCGCAAATTGTCTTGCAATGCGGCCCATGGCCAAAGTATGACATTATATGTTCAGACTCCCTTAGTCACAAGTTGGTACGCAAGGATAGGTGAGGCACTGGGTGCCGATCTCGCCCCCCAGGTTCGGGGCGTGACAGAAGTGGTATCAGAGCAATTCTGTCCTAGGGAGTCTACAAGTCGTGTCTAGTAGGGTCTTGTTTATAGATGTGTTGTGCACCACATTATATAAGCAGGGGACTATAGGGTATTTAGGAGTTGGTTATCCTTCTTTCAAATCTAAATCGTGTTATAGAACTGAGTTATAGGAAATTTTAGTTAAACTTATGTGTTGGTGTTTTCATGCACAGATGACGGTGACTAGGAAGACTACGACTAGCTAGAGGAGAGATACAACAGTAGGTAAGGGGACTAGCAGGGTACCCCCAATAGATGGGGACCAATCTGAGGCCGGGGGAGAGACTCCTACTCAGCCATTACCGGCTCCTCCACCACCTGAGGAGATTCCTAGGGAGACCGCACATCCAGTTACCCCTCCGCTTCCATCAGATCAGGACTTGAGGAGTGCGGTGTATTTGTTAACACAGTTGGTAGCTACCCAGCAACAGGCTAGGGCATCCGCTAATGCATGATCTTCTGAGGGGTCTGGGAGTTCAAGGGTCCGAGAGTTTATTGCTTCGAGTCAACCCAGAGTTCATGGGGACAGATTAGAGGGAGGACCCGCAGGATTTCATAAATCAGCTTCACGGAGAAAGAGGCAGTTGAGCTAGCAGCTTTCGACTCTGAGACATAGCTATCCTTTGGTACGAGGGATGGGAGAGGTCCAGGGGACGTGATGCACCTCCAGATATTTGGGAGAATTTTTCAAATGCCTTCCTTGACCAGTACTTAACGCGGGAGATCCGATAAGCTCGAGTCGATCAGTTTCTAGCCCTCAAGCAGGGCAATATGAGTGTTCGAGAGTATAGTCTCCGTTTTGACTCATTGGCCAGATATGCACCATCCATAGTTGCTACTGCGGGACAGGATCCAAAGGTTTATAGTAGGATTGGCCCCAAAGTTGACAGAGATATGTGCCACCGCTGCATTGCAAGATAATATGGATATCTCCCAGATTCAGGCATTCGCCTAGAATATAGAAAGGGGTAGGCGTCAGCAGTAGGGTACAAAGAGGAATGAGTCAGGGCAGCGTAAGAGTATGAGATTTGCCAGGTCTCAGGAGCAGTCCAGTACTTTGAACGGCCACCTAGGCTTCCGCCACCTCAGTTACAGGGTTACAGTTATGATCGGTATACTCAGTCAGGAGCAGGTGAGAGCTCACGGGCATCGGGTTTGCAGTGATAGCAAAGTTCAGGGCAGACATGGTCATTTCCGCCGTGGTGTGACATCTGTGGTAGAGGACACTTGGGGCAATGCCGAGCCGGTTTCGATGCCTATTGTAGACATGTGATTTTTGACCCTCCCCAAGATTTTACACATTTTTGTATTTAAATATTTAGTTTAGGCCTAATATAGTTATTTCAACTAATTTTGACTCTTTCACTTTATTTTATCACAAAATAAAAATTACAAAAATATTTCTTCTTTTTAGTTGTTTTTAGTTTATACACCTTTCGTAAAACTAAAAATAATTATACAAAAATAATATGATATTTGAAAATACCAAAAAATAGGTTTGTATTAACGGTCAGTCTTATTTTAGTAGTTATTTTACTTAAATATGATTAATTAGTAAATCAGGTCATATTTTAATGTCGTTCACGGATAAAGAATAAAATTTGGGCTCAAACAACCCATTTTAAGCCTAATTTTTGGATCTAGCCCATAATTCCTAGGCCCATACCCCTAACCTAAAAAAACCCTACAAAAACTAACCTAGGTACCCTAAGAGAAGGATCATCCGAAAAATACAAAAAATTTAGACCTAAGACTAAAGAGGTGACAGCCGCAATTCTCACAAAGAAGAACCCCCCCCCCCCCCCCCGTGGTCGTCTTCTTCATAAAACCTCCAGCGAAAAGCTTCAGCCATTTGAACCAAGGACCTTTCAGCCGCTGGAGCACAAAAGACGACCCCCACCCGTTCTCTTCTTCTTCAACAATAGCCGACCCTCACCCCAAAAACTCTCTGTCGCTGGTGAGCTTCGCCGGAAACTAGTTAGTTCGCCATCTGTACTTCGAGTCCGTCGATTCCAGTGGAGATTCCGCTCGTCAGTCCTTGTTCATTTCCGGACCTGTTTGAGAGCATATCGCTGTTCAACTTTGGAAATGATTTTGAAGGCAACTGTTTGCTCATTTGAGTGTCGCCTTCTTCTTTGTAAACTGGTTTGAAGATTTTAATATATTGAAAGGTTTAAAAGGAAACTGATGGCATGAATCACAAATTGGAGGATTCAAAACTGAGAAAACTAAAATTACTAGCTGAAGGTCGTGTTATTGCTTGGATGCGACTCGAGGAAAAATTCTAAAGCTGAGCTAGCATTTTTGTTGGAATTGGTTTCGAATTTGATCGAGTGTAAAGCTGTTTTGAGGAGATTCTATTATTGGAAGAAGCCAATTAAAGGTCCATTCTCTTTTCTATCTTACTCTATACTTTGGAGTGAATTAAGGTTTGATTTGTTGCCTGATTTATGTCCCTTTGTGATGCTCTATGTCTTGAATGGGTTAAGGTTGATTTGCTATTTATTCTTGTTCTTTTGCGTTTGATTCCCTGCTTGTAACTCCATGTTGACGTGAGAAGAAGACATAAGATGTAGCTTATTTAATCTAATTCAACATCATATGAGCCTTCAAATTGAAAGTAAGACATGGTTCTAATTTTTTAAGCAATAAGTAGGTCGTAGGGCTTGGGAAATGTTTGATAAACTTCAAGAGTTCTTGGATGGATTCGGGATTAAATGTGAATGACAATTTAGATTTAAAAATATTTTTATTATTATTATTGCTTTTGTTTATCGTTCTTCGTTAGGAGCATGCTTAGGCCGTCATAACCCGAGTAGGCTAAGCGTTAGGCACGTAATTAAATTATCACAACTACGGGTATGGTTCCCATGGCGTAGTTGTGATACTTAATCTCAAATTAGTTTTTAAATATGAATAGCCGTAGTTCATTTAGTTGAATGCTTTTCCTTTAATAAAATTGAGGTGTGCCATTCAATCACCTAGTCTATGGCCCTCGCATCGATGTCTTAACTAGTGTAGAAAATGCCTTGAACTCTCATAGTTTGCTTTAGGCGCGTTAATTAAATGAAGTCATAGCTATGGGTGCGGTTCCCGTGTCGTAGTTGTGGTGCTTAATTTCTAAAATTCGGGGGTACATTTATGTGACCCGGCCATAATTTATCTTGTTAATTAAAATAAACATGTTGTGGAACGTGGGTAAGGTTCCCGTGACATGATTCACAATGTGTAATCAAATAATTAATTGTATAATAATTGGATTATTAAAAGCGGTTTAAAGGAATAAAATGCACATAGATTCAAAAAACATTTTAAAATCAGAAAAATAGGCCAATAATAATAGTTGAGCGACCGTGCTAAAACCACTGAACCTGGGAATGCTTAACACCTTCTCCCGGGTTAACAGAAGTCCTTACCCGGATTTCTGTGTTCGCGGACTGTAAAACAGAGTCAATCTTTCCTCGATTCGGGATTTAAAATCGGTGACTTGGGACACCATAAATCATCCCAAGTGGCGACTCTGAATTTTAAATAAATAATCCCGTTTCGATTGTCACTAAAATTGGAAAAAAACTCCCTTACACCCTTGCGGGGTAGAAAAAGGAGGTGTGACACTTGTTATACATGTGGACGTCCGGGGCATATATTGCGAGATTGCCCAAATAGAGATTCTGGGGGTATGGCACAACCAGCGAATTCAGCAACATGATCATCTATGGCTGAGCATCCTTTAGGGCGCGAGCCTCAGTCTTCGGCTGGTAGAGGGCGAAACAGAGGTAGAGGTTCCAATTTAGGTGGTAACCAGAATCGTAGCTACGCTTTAGCGGGTGGACAGGACCAGGAGTCTTCACCAGAGATTGTGACAGGTATGTTGACCATTTGTTCTCACGATGCTTATGCCTTGATAGACCCAGGATCTACTTTATCATGTATTACCCCATTTGTCGCGGGGAAGTTTAGTATAGTGCCTGAAATACTAAGTGATCCTTTTGCGGTATCTACACCGGTCAGAGAATCGATTATTGCTAGACGGATTTACTGAGGTTGTACGGTGACAGTTTGTGGTCATCAGACCTCAGCCAACCTAGTTGAGCTAGAGATGTTGGATTTAGACGCTATCATGGGCATGGACTGGTTGGCATCTTGTTATGCCACAGTTGATTGTCGAGCAAAGACAACCAGATTTCATTTTCTGGGTGAGCCAGTCCTTGAATGGGTAGGTGTTACAGCGACACCCAGAGGCAGGTTCATTTCGTATTTGAAGGTGAGGAAAATGATCGCAAAAGGGTGCATTTATCATATTGTGCGAGTTAGAGATGCAGATGCTGAAATACCTACACTTCAGTCTATTCCAGTAGTCAAAGAGTACACAGATGTATTTCCAGATGAGCTTCTAGGTATTCCTCCAGAGAGAGAGAGATTATTTTTGGCATCGATTTGCTTTTGGGAACTCAACCAATATCCATCCCTCCGTAAAGAATGGCATCGGCCGAATTGAAGGAGTTGAAGGAGCGGTTAAAAAATTTGTTTGAGAAAGGTTTCATCAGGCCCCGTACTTCATCTTGGGTGCACCACTAGTGTTTGTGCGGAAGAAAGACGGCTCGCTGAGGACGTGTATCGATTATAGGCAGCTGAACAAGGTAACTATTAAGAATAAGTATCCACTTCCAAGGATCGATGACTTGTTTGATCAGTTGCAGGGGGCTAGATGCTTTTCAAAGATAGATTTGAGGTCAGGGTACCACCAGGTCAGAGTTCGGGAGAATGATATTCCTAAGACAGCCTTCATGACCCGATATGGCCACTTCGAGTTCCTTGTCATGTCCTTCGGGTTGACGAATGCACCTGCCGTATTTATGGACTTGATGAATAGCCTATTTCGGCCAATTTTAGATCTGTGCGTGATAGTATTTATTGATGATATTTTGGTTTATTCACGTTTAGAGGATGGGCATGCGGACCACCTGCGAGCGGTACTCCAAACCCTTTGTGATAGTAAATTGTATGCTAAGTTTTCTAAATGTGAGTTCTGGTTGAAGTCTGTAGCATTCTTGGGGCACATTCTTTGAAGAAGCCAATTAAAGGTCCATTCTCTTTTCTATCTTACTTTATACTTTGGAGTGAATTAAGGTTTGATTTATTGCCTGATTTATGTCCCTTTGTGATGCTCTATGTCTTGAATGGGTTAAGGTTGATTTGCTATTTATTCTTGTTCTTTTGCGTTTGATTCCCTGCCAGTAACTCCATGTTGACGTGAGAAGAAGACATAAGATGTAGCTTGTTTAATCTAATTCAACATCATATGAGCCTTCAAACTGAAAGTAAGACTTGGTTCTAATTTTTTAAGCAATAAGTAGGCCGTAGGGATTGGAAAATGTTTGATAAACTTCAAGAGTTGTTGGATGGATTCGGGATTAAATGTGAATGACAATTTAGATTCAAAAATATTTTTTTTATTATTATTATTGCTTTGCTTATCGTTCTTCGTTAGGAGCATGCTTAGGCCGTCATCACCCGGGTAGGCTAACTGTTTTTTTTCTTTTTGACGAAATTTTAAATTTTTATTCCATCAAAAAAGTCATTGCAAAAATATATTAACGCTGACCGTTAATCTCTCATATCAACTGCTATTATAAAAACAAGTATATCTATACTAATTCATTTCTACTTCTATACTACGGCATTTTATTTACATTTTTGCCAATCCTTGACTCCATTTGATCTTCTTTCTTCCTTGAATATGTATATGCATTGCAATTTCCTTGCACACTCTATCAGCATCATATCTTCCTTTCTCAAATCTGATCATATTCCGTTCTCTCCATATGCAGTAGACAACCATTGCAAAGACTGCCATGGTCATTTCTGCAACACAGTCTTTCTTCTTTGCCACACTACTTATCCAGCTCACTTCCTGTTCCCAGTTTTGGATCTGCCTTCTATATCCTAGCCAATTGAGCATCCTTTCCCATAATGTTTTTGTATACTGACATTTAAAAAACAGATGCTCAAAGTTTTCCTCATGCTGTCCACAGAACACACATTCTGCCTGCACTTGTAATCAAAACTTTGCAAGTCTGTCGACTGTTGCTAGTCTCTGATTGATGGATAACCATAGATGGAATTTAAACCTTGGATGAACTTGTGAGTGCATATTAATACTCTTCCATTCCACTTTACTGAATTGAGGTTGAAGTTGCACATATGCCTTTTTGATCTGGAACTTGCCTTGTTTCTCAAACTCTCTTAGAATTGATGCAATGTCTGTTTGGTTTGTCCTCATCTTCAGTACATCTTCCTTCATTTCAATGATCTTCCTCACCACCCATGCTGCATTTTTTGGTATATCTATGTCTTCAATTCTTCTATTTTTTATGTAGTATATGTGAGCCCATCTAATCCATAGTGTATCCTTCTTCATAGCCAATGCCCATAAGTGTTTCATCACTGCAGCTTTAGTCCAGGTTCTCATGTTGATCACATTCAATCCCCCTGTACTTTTAGGTTGGCAAATTTTGTCCCATGCTATAAGGGCTTTCCGAGATATTTTAGTTGATGCAGTCCACAGGAAAGTCCTGCACACAGCCTCCACCATTTTCATAATCTTCTTTGGAATCAAGAATATTTGGGCCCAGTATGTTTGCACACCAAATAGCACTGATTTGATCAGTTGTAATCTTCCAGCATATGATAACATCCTAGCAGACCAACATCTCACTCTGTCAGTGATCTTCTCAACCAAAGGTAGACACTGGTTTATGTTCAGCTTCCTAGTCGACAATGGCACTCCCAAATATTTAAAAGGCAGGCTGCCCTTTGTATATCCAGTAAGTTGCATAATCTCTTCTTGCACTTGTTGATTAATCCCAGCCATATATATTGAGCTTTTCTCCACACTTACTTGCAATCCTGATGCTTTTGAGAATTTGTCAAAAACATTTTGTATTGCTTGAATAGATTTTGTGTCTCCCCTGCAAAACATTAAAAGATCGTCAGCAAAACATATATGTGTTACTCCCAGTTTCTTGCATTTAGGATGGTATTTGAACTCCTTCTGCACTTTCAAAGTATTCATCTCCCTCTGCAAGTACTCCATCGCAATTACAAATAGGTAAGGAGACATAGGGTCTCCTTGACTTATCCCTCTCCTAGAAGGGAAAGGTTTTGTGAGTCCACCATTGAGTGTCAATGAATATGACACTGCTGTCGCACACTCCATAATCCAACCAATGCACTTGTAAGGAAATCCCAGCTCTGTAAGCATCTGCCTTAGAAACTTCCAGTCAAGTGAGTCATATGCTTTCTTGAGGTCAACTTTGAGGATGCACCTTGGTGATACTCCTTTCATATTGTACCCATTGAATAGTTCATGACTAAGACTGTCAATCACCTTCTTTATCCTTTTTGTAAGAATCTTTGCAATAACTTTATACACTGTAGTACAACAAGCTATTGGCCTATAGTCCTTCACTGTTGTGGGAGTTGAACCTTTAGGAATTAGATTTATTGCAGTGCAATTCCAAGCTTTCTGCATTTTACTTGTTCTGAAAAAGTAGTCCACTGCCTCATATACATCATTCCTGACTTCTTGCCAATGTAGCTTAAAAAATTCAACTGGAAATCCATCCACTCCTGGTGCTTTGTCATTTGGCATATCCTTGATTGCTTCATCTATTTCCTCATGTGTTACTTCCTTGATTAACTCCATCTGTTGGTTCATTGACAAACACACTTCTACTTTGATGATCTCTGCATTTGGGCAAGGTTTGAGCCCAGTGTCTGTCCCCATGAGCTGCTTGAAGAATTCAACAAATTCCTTCTCTATATCTATTGGTTCTATGACTCTTATCCCTCTTGCATTGTATACAGAAGATATAGCATTCCTACTTGCTCTCATCTTCAATTGAGCATAGAAATACTTTGAGTTTGAGTCTCCACAATCTATCCAATTTACTCTCGACTGAACATATTCTAATTTTTGTCTTGTTTGATTCAGCCTTCTCTCATAGCTCATCATTTCCTTGTTCAGATCTTTTGACTTCATCTTTAAATCCTGCAGTTTCCTCCATATTCTTTCCATGGGATCACAGTTCTTTCTCTGCAACCATAGATCCACAACCATAGGTTTGAACTCTCTATGCTCCATTGTTACCATGTACATTTTAAAAGGTCTGTTATACATATTCTGCCTTTTCCATATCTGGATCACTATAGGGGAATGATTAGATATTCCAGGTTCCAAACAATCAGCTTCCACATGTCCATAGTCTCTGATCCACTCAAAATTTCCAAGCACCCAATCTATTCTGTTGTATACTCTATTAGTTGCTTGTTGCTTGTTGCACCAAGTGTAGAAACAGCCTTTTGTCTTCACAGGAGATAGTTGCAGTGCATCAATACATTCTTTAAAATCCTTTATCTCAGTCATAGTGACTGGTTGGCCCAGTCTATCATATGAACATAGCACAGTATTAAAATCACCACTTATGATCCATGGCATTTGAATCATACCCCCTATTGCTTCCAGTTCTTTCCATAATCTAGTTCTCTCTTGAGCTGTGTTCCTTGCATATACCACTGACAGCATGATCTGCCTCCCATTTGTTGCATCAGTTACCTTACAGTGAATACATTGCTCATGAACTTGCACTACATCCACTGATAGGTTTTGTTTCCAAATCACCCATATTCTACCATTTTCTGCCTGCTCATAATTGCATCTGTATCCCCAGTCCTTTGCTGTTTTGTATAGAATTTTTTTTGACTTTTTTTCATTAACTCTAGTTTCAAGACATCCTAATACATCAATTTATTCTTTTGCAAAAAGATTCTCAGCTCTTTTTGCTTATGGGGCTTGTTAAGCCCTCTTATATTCCATGTGCTTATTATCATGGTGGTTGTTGTACCTTTCCTGCACCATTCCTCCTCCCTGTTCACCTTCATGTGACATTTCTTTCAGCACCGCAAATCTATTTGCTTCTTCACTTTTTCTCTGATTGCTCAGGGAGTAAGCCTGTTTTTCATTTTCCTTTGTATTTATCACCTTTTTTCCTCTTTGGTCTGCTAGACTGTGTCGTGGTTGCTGTTCATTCTCCACCTGCTCCTGTACCACATTGGCCATTTCATTTGTCTCCTCTTGTGCTTGTTGTTCCTTTGGTTTCCACTCTTGTATGATTCTGTTCCTTCTTCCTCTATTTCTTCTTCTAGGCAGTTGGAATTCTTCATTCTCCTCTTTCTTATTCATCTTCCAGCATTCAATCAATTCATGCCCAAAGTGCAAGCACTCAGAGCAAAATTTTGGCCTCCATTCATACACTATTTCCTGCTGCTTCACACAAGTTGGAGTAATGATTTCAACTGTCTCCACCAAGGGTTTTGTAATGTCCACTTTCACAAGCATTATTGCAAAGGAAATCTTCTCTAGTTCAGCTGTGTATCTGTCCGTATACATTGGCATTCCCACAGCACTTGCCACCTTACTTAATGCATCTGTTGTCCAGTATCCAACTGATAAGTTAGGCAATTGTATCCATAATGGTATAGTTGTAATACACTTAGGATCAAAGTGAAAATCTCTTTCCCAGTTTTGCAAAATCAGTGGTTTATTATGATAAGTATATGGCCCTGCCTGCATTACAGCTTCCTTATCCTCCCTTTTCCCAAATCTGAAAACATAATATCCCTCTTGATGATATAATACTTGAGGTTTATCTGCAAAGTCCCAGATTGTTTCAATGTAATTTACCATCGATTTTCTCATATGGTGTATCCCCAAGTACATACCCAATTACAGCCTTTTCCCAATACTCATTTAACTCATTCACATCTTCTTCTTCAATTTGTATTACCAGCTTACCTTCTCTATAGCTTGGTGGTATATAATCCAGCTTCAGCCCCATTTGTGATTTCCCATTCTACATTCGTACATCTTTTGCATGTTCCATTCTTTCCTTCATCTTCTCTGCATTTCCCAGATCTAGATCTACTCTTGATGACCCAGCTTCTGAGAATTGAAGCCGCTTAGGACTCGTAGGCAGATGGTCCTTGCTCTTCACAGCTTCACTCGCATTTTTCCTAGAATCACTGTTCCATTACTTACTGTTCATATCCTCTTTCTCAGCTAGCTCAGTCTCCTCTGCAATTGGCTGGAAACCAGTTGGCAAGAAGCTCCCAAACGTTAACGGAGTAAGAGTTGTTGTCCCTGATGTCACCGGTGTGACAGTCGCCGGCATAGCTTCTCTTCTCTTCCTTGCCATAGGTGCACGTTAGCCTGCCTTGGCTTATCGTGCGCCGAGAGCATATGAGAGTTGTTTACTGTTTAGGCTAACTGTTAGACACGTAATTAAATCATCACAACTACGGGTATGGTTCCCATGGCATAGTTGTGATACTTAATCTCAAATTAGTTTTTAAATATGAACAGCCGTAGTTCATTTAGTTGAATGCTTTTCCTTTAATCAATTTGAGGTGTGCCATTCAATCACCTAGTCTATGGCCCTCGCATCGATGTCTTAACTAGTGTAGAAAATGCCTTGAACTCTCATAGTTTGCTTTAGGCGCGTTAATTAAATGAATTGTCATAGCTATGGGTGCGGTTCCCGTGTCGTAGTTGTGGTGCTTAATTTCTAAAATTCGGGGGTACATTTATGTGACCCGGCCATAATTTAATCTTGTTAATTAAAATAAACATGTTGTGGATCGTGGGTACGAATCCCGTGACATGATTCGCAATGTGTAATCAAATAATTAATTGTATAATAATTGGATTATTAAAAGCGGTTTAAAAGGAATAAAATGCACATAGGTTCCAAAAATGTTTTAAAATCAGACAAATAAGCCAATAATGATAGTTGAGCGACCGTGCTAAAACCACGGAATCCGGCAATGCCTAACACCTTCTTCCGGTTTAACAAAATACCTTACCCGGATTTCTGTGTTCGCGGACTGTAAATTAGAGTCAATCTTTCCTCGATTCGAGCTTTAAAATCGGTGAATTGGGACACCATAAATCATCCCAAGTGGCGACTCTGAATTTTAAATAAATAATCCCGTTTCGATTGTCACTTGAATTGGAAAAAACTCCCTTACACCCTTGCGGGGTAGAAAAAGGAGGTGTGACAGCTCTGGAGTGGTACACCCGCCAAGATGCTAGTAGGTGGTACACATGGGACAATATGGCTCAGGCCTTTGCCAGGCACTTTCAGTACAATATAGAAATTGTCCTGGATCGCATGTCCCTCACCAAGATGGAAAAGAATCTTAATGAGAGCTTTAGGGAATACGGGCTCAGATGGAGAGAGCAACCTGCCAGAGTCAATCCCCAATGGAAGAAAAAGAGATGGTCGAGTACTTTTTTCAAGCTCAAGAGCCAACTTACTTTGGGCATTTAATCAGGGCTGTGGGTAGGCCTTTTAATGATGTGGTAAAAATGGGAGAAATGGTAGAAGATGGGCTGAAGTCGAGCAACATCATGAGCTATTCTTCTTTATAAGCCACAACACAAGCAATTCAGATCGACACAGAAAGCTCGTTGGGTCAGAAGGAACATGATGATGTTGCCATGGTTGTCTCAAGATCAGGACATGGTTCAACGGGTCCGCCTCACCAATATACACAGCCTCAACCCTAACCCCAAACCTATCCCCGATCTCCATAAATCCACCTCAGTATTATCCTCCGAACAATGTCCGGTCATCTGTCCAACCACCAGGTCACTCTTTATGGCGAGCGCCAGCACCGCATAATGCACTCTTGCCTTCACAACATTTTCGAGCACCCAACAACCCTAGAAAACAGGGGCAGGGAGGGGAATAAAGGCAAAGAAATAGTTTCACGCCAATGAGGGAGTCCTACACACTCTTGTTTGAAAGTGGCCTGACTGAGCCGCTCCTTGGCTATACTCCAGACCCATATGCAAAAGGTTTTGATCCTACTGTACGATGCATGTACCACTCTAACGTCCAAGGGCATAGCATTGAATATTGTCATGCGTTGAAAAGGAAAATAGAAAGAATGATTCAAGAAGGGGTAATTGTGATCAAGGACAGTGACAGGGAGCATGCGAATCCTCTTAGGAACTTGCTGACTAAAGTTAATGATAGTGAAGTTGGTAATAGTCTTGATAATATTGATGTGGAACTCAGTGGCTAAGCTGTCGTGCTTGGTAATTGGAAAGACGCTCCATCTCTTCGCTAGCTGGGGAGGAGTCTTGGTGGTTTATTTTGTTGTCATTTTTGTTGTCCGGGTTATTTTCAGGGTTGTAATCCGGATATTATCGTGCGACTCAAACCCTTATATCCTTTTATTTTGCCTAGTTTGTTTAGTCGTAGTAACTCTTTTAGTGTTATCTAGGTTTGTTCCAGGGTTGTAACTCCAGTTTATGTTGTTCAAACTCTTTCACCGTCTGTCTAATACAATTTCCTGTTTTCTGTTATTTTTAGTCAGTGTTTGTTTAGTTCTCTTTTCCTTTTATAGTTCTTTTCCTGATGACTCTATGACATGACATGCACGCATAATTCTCAGCCTAGTCTCAAAAGTTAGTTTAGTCATAAAGCAATGAAATAATTTTAAAGATGATAGGGACATTTGAGGGAAATAAGTAAAGGAATTTTGAAATCACTTAAAGCCCGAATTATGTGAAACTGCGGCAGATAGAACATAAAGAAGATACTGCAAAAGATGGTGCAAGGTTCTAGGCAATGGCATGAAAAGTTGCCTTTTGCTTTGCTGGGTTATCGCACTACTGTTCGCACTTTAGTAGGTGCAACTCCTTATTTGCTAGTATATGGTACTGAAGCAGTGATACCGGCAGAGGTTGAGATTCCATCTATTCGAATTGTTGCTGAAGCAGAAATTCAAGGGAAAGCAATTTGGAAGGAATACAGTTCAAGTTCAGCAATCAGGCGCCCACCTGGAGAAACAAGGGAAAACAGTTCAAGTTTCAAGGGAAAGCAGTTCCAAAGGAAGAGAGTTCAAGTTTAGCAATCAGATGCCCACCTGGAGAACAAGGGAAGACAGTTCAAGTTTCAAGGGAAAGCAGTTTCGAAGGAAGACAGTTCAAGTTAAGCAATCAGGCGCCCACTTAGAGAACAAGGGAAGACGGTTCAAGTTTCAAGGAAAAGCAGTTTTGAAAGAAGACGGTTCAAGTTAAGCGATCAGCAGCCCACCTGGAGAACGAAGGAAGATAGTTCAAAGGAAAAGCAGTCTCAAGAGAAAGCAGTTCAGGTTCAACAATCAGGCGCCCGCTTGGAGAACAAGGGAAAACATATTCAAAGGAAAAGCAATCTCAAGAGAAAGCAGTTCAGGTTCAGCAATCAGGCGCCCACCTAGAGAACAAGGGAAGACAGTTCAACAAAAGCAGTCTCAAGATGAAGCAGTTTGAGTTCAGCTATCAGGCGCCCACCTGGAGAACAAGGGAATACAGTTCAAGTTTTGGCAATCAGGCTCCCACCTGG
This sequence comes from Nicotiana attenuata, assembly GCF_001879085.1. NCBI lineage: Eukaryota > Viridiplantae > Streptophyta > Magnoliopsida > Solanales > Solanaceae > Nicotiana > Nicotiana attenuata. Next base: position 52,132 of record NW_017671818.1, read on the forward strand.
AGAACAAGGGAATATAGCTCAAGTTTTGGCGATCAGGCGCCCACCTGGAGAACAAGGGGAATGTAGCTCAAGTTTTGGCAATCAGGCGCCCACCTGGAGAACAAGGGAATTCAGTTTAGGTTTTGGCAGTCATGTGCCCACCTGGAGAACAAGGGAGTACAGTTCAAGTTTTTTGCAATCAGGCGCCCACCTGGAGAACAAGGCAATACAGTTCGAGTTTTGGCAATCAAGCGCCACCTGGAGAACAAGGGAATACAGTTCAAGTTTTGGCAATCAGGCGCCCACCTGGAGAACAAGGGAATACAATCCAAGTTTCGGCTATCAGGCGCCAACCTGGAGAACAAGGGAAGTCATTTCAGAATTCAATTCAAGTTAGAAGTAGCAGAAGCTCGCAGCAAGAATGCGGGAAAACAGTCCGAGATGACCACAAAAGAAGTTTCAATCCAAGAAAAAAAAAGAAAAATAAAACAAAAAGAAAGGAAAAAGAAAGAGGGAAGTGAATCCAAATGCAGAAGCAGATGAAAGATGTGAGCTGCTCAAGACATGGCTGAAGTCACGAGCACTGCATGTCCGGTCTTGATCCGAAGAAGCCGTGGAAGATTGAACTAACACCCACAGCTAACAAGCGCCAAGGTTCAAATCTAAACTCTGCATGAAGAATCATTCAAGACTCAAGGTCAAGCTTCAGAAGACTTATAGATAGGAATCTTGTAACTCATAGTTGACAGGCTTAGTTAGTCTTTTTCATTTTTTGATTTTGATGTAATAACAGGACCGCGGACCGGAACCTCGACGGAATGACACCTCGATCGGCTCTCCACCTCGGTATACTCCATCATCTCACTCACTTCTGAACTACTCGTGGCCTGATTCCTTTATAGCCAAGGATATGTAGGCAGCTCAGATACTAGGGCTCGGTCACATTCTCCTCTCTTTTAGCTTTTGGTCTCTTTAAATAAGGGTCGGGTCAAAAAACTTCTCTAGTCGTTCTTTGTCTGAAAACTCTTCGCGTTTCCAGTCAAAGAGGGGCAGCTGTAGATATGTGATTTTTGACCCTCCCCAAGATTTTACACATTTTTGTATTTAAATATTTAGTTTAGGCCTAATATAGTTATTTCAACTAATTTTGACTCATTTACTTTATTTATCACAAAATGAAAATTATAAAAATATTTCTTCTTTTTAGTTTATATACCTTTCGTAAAACTAAAAAAATATACAAAAATAGTACGATACTTGAAAATACCAAAAAATAGGTTTGTATTAACGGTCAGTCCTATTATAGTAATTATTTTATTAAATAGGATTAATTAGTAAATGAGGTCGTATTTTAGTATCGTCCACGGAGAAAGAATAAAATTTGGGCTCAAATAACCCATTTAAGCCTAATTTTCGGACCTAGCCCATAATTTTCCAAGCCCATAATTCCTAGGCCCATACCCCTAACCTAAAAAAAAACCTACAAAAACTAACCTAGGTACCCTAAGAGAAGGATCAGCCGAAAAATACAAAAAATTTAGACCTAAGACTAAAGAGGTGACAGCCGCAATTCTCACCAAGAAACCCCACCACCCCCCCCCCCCACCCTCACCCCCACCCCGCCGGTCGTCTTCTTCATAAAACCTCCAGCGAAAAGCTTCAGCCATTTGAACCAAGGACCTTTCAGCCGCTGGAGCACAAAAAACAACTCCCGCCCATTCTCTTCTTCTTCAACAACAGCCGACCCTCACCCCAAAAACTCTCTGTCGCCGGCGAGCTTCGCCGGAAACCTGTTAGTTCGTCATCTGTACTTCGAGTCCGTCGATTCCAATTGAGATTCCGCTCGTCGGTCATTGTTCATTTCCGGACCTGTTTGAGAGCACATCGCCGTTCAACTATGGAAATGATTTTGAAGGCAACTGTTTGCTCATTTGAGTGTCGCCTTCTTCTTTGTAAACTAGTTTGAAGATTTTAATATATTGAAAGGTTTAAAAGGAAACTGGTGGCATGAATCACAAATTGGAGGATACAAAACTGAGAAAACTAAAATTACTAGCTGAAGTTCGTGTTATTACTTGGATGCGACTCGAGGAAAAATTCTAAAGCTGAGCCAGTATTTTTGTTGGAATTGGTTTCGAATTTGATCGAGTCTAAAGCTGTTTGGAGGAGATTCTATTATTGGAAGAAGCCAATTAAAGGTCCATTCTCTTTTCTATCTTACTCTATATTTTGGAGTGAATTAAGGTTTGGTTTGTTGCTTGATTTATGTCCCTTTGTGATGCTCTATGTCTTGAATGGGTTAAGGTTGATTTGCTATTTATTCTTGTTCTTTTGCGTTTGATTCCCTGCCAGTAACTCCATGTTGACGTGAGAAGAAGACATAAAGATGTAGCTTGTTTAATCTAATTCAACATCATATGAGCCTTCAAATTGAAAGTAAGACTTGGTTCTAATTTTTTAAGCAATAAGTAGGCCGTAGGGATTGGGAAATGTTTGATAAACTTCGACAGTTGTTGGATGGATTCGGGATTAAATGTGAATGACAATTTAGATTTAAAAATACATTATTATTATTATTATTATTGCTTTTGTTTATCGTTCTTCGTTAGGAGCATGCGTAGGCCGTCATCACCCGGGTAGGCTAACCGTTAGGCACATAATTAAATCATCACAACTACAGGTATGGTTCCCATGGCGTAGTTGTGATACTTAATCTCAAATTAGTTTTTAAATATGAACAGCCATAGTTCATTTAGTTGAATGTTTTTCCTTTAATAAAATTGAGGTGTGCCATTCAATCACCTAGTCTATGGCCCTCGCATCGATGTCTTAACTAGTGTAGAAAATACCTTGAACTCTCGTAGTTTGCTTTAGGCGCATTTATTAAATGAGTTGTCATAGCTACGGGTGTGGTTCCCGTGACGTAGTTGTGGTGCTTAATTTTTAAAATCCGGGGGTACATTTATGTGACCCGGTCATAATTTAATCTTGTTAATTAAAATAAACATGTTGTGGATCGTGGGTATGGTTCCCGTGACATGATTCACAATGTGTAATCAAATAATAAGTTGTATAATAATTGGCTTATTAAAAGCGGTTTAAAAGGAATAAAATGCACATAGGTTCCAAAAATGTTTTAAAATCAAACAAATAGGCCAATAATAATAGTTGAGCGATCGTGCTAAAACCATGGAACCCGGGAATGCCTAACACCTTCTCCCTGGTTAATAGAATTCCTTACCCGGATTTCTGTGTTCGTGGACTGTAAAACAGAGTCAATCTTTCCTCGATTCGAGATTTAAAATCGGTGACTTAGGACACCATAAATCATCCCAAGTGGCGACTCTGAATTTTAAATAAATAATCCTGTTTCGATTGTCACTTAAATTGGAAAAAAACTCCCTTACACCCTTCCGGGGGTAGGAAAAAGGAGGTGTGACAGCTCTGGCGACTCTGCTGGGGACAAGAACCCAGAATCTCTGGTTCAGGGTTCAAGAATTCGAGCTTAAAATAATTGTTATATTTGGCTTTTATTTATTATCTGGTTTTTATTACATGTTTGGGCCTAATGTGCTAAATGCTGCTTTTTACCGCTTTGATACTATTTGAACTGTATATAAACTACTATGTAACCCTTCTCTTCGCATCTTCGGGGATGTGCATGCTGGCGTGACTCCTTTTATGTTAGTGTCATACCTTAAATTAGGAAGGGGCTCGGACAAGTTACAAAGCCGGATGGCCTTTTGGTTCCCGGTACGTAGCCCCCCCTCGGCTCGAGTTGTCCACTCGGGTACACAAGTCTAGAACAATATACCCAGGTTTTGAACCTAAAATAACTCAGCCCCATGCCGGATCCCTAGTAGGAATGCTTGTTTGCATCATGCGCATTTGACTTTGGGGACTCAACACAGGGTTTGGGTCCGTCTAGGACAGGTGTACCCCAAAAATAAAAGACCATCCTGATGCATCCTATGTGATATTTTGCAATTTTCAAGGGTAAAAGGTCATTTGGCGGACCAATGAGATTTGAGGATAAATGAGAAAAAGAGGGTGAAGTGTAATAAAGTAAGTAGGGCCCAGTTATAATTTTCTTTCACGCTTTTTCAAGGAAAGACCAAAAAATGAAAATAAAAAACAAAATCCAAAAAGATTTTGCACTTTCCCATTATTTTTTTTCAAAAAAAAAGAAA